>NC_138370.1:7186876-7194775 GCF_054177405.1 Leptonychotes weddellii
CCTGTCTGTTCCTGGGTTCCCTTCCTACAGGACTGCTCCTAACCAGTCTCCAGCTCTTCCAGTATGACAAAGTTCCAGGACAATAGCCTCCCTAGTAGGAGATACATATAATGAAGGATCTAAAGAAATGAATCTTGGAAATTGCTTTTCATGCCCATGACAAGAAAAATTATGCATTATGGATTTCTGCCTAGCATTCTTCACATATATAGACCATCCTGGGTTTCATCCATTTTCAAAACTGACCCTGACTTACAATCAAGCTGTCACCTTTAAAATAACTACAGCAACCACTCTTTGATCATTCGTGGATGAGGAATAGGGACTTCTGGATAACGGAATTCTCTCTTTCAAAAAGGTTTACTGTAACACAAACTCAGTCTATGAACTGAAATATTGTTAACTACCTGATTTCATGTTGTGAGATAAAATTCAATAGATTTTCACTACTCTAGGAGAATTTTATAATCTTGAACCCCCTATTGTACCACATTATGATTTTTATGGTTTATAGTGTCAGGTACTGTTTAGTGTTATCTTTCCTTGTTACCATAGATACTCTTGCTCAGAAAGCTATGTGAATTGCACCCAGTGTTACTGTTAAATATAAGAGCCTAAATCTAATCCTGGCTTTCTTTTTGAATCACCTAAAATCTATTCTCTTGCCAATCAAGCATTATGAGTATCAGTTATCACTGAGTCTCAGATGTACATATAACAAATTAATACAACTTAACTTCATACTTTTAATTCTACATACTTCTGAATACAAGCTCCCCTTCAAGTCACTTATTTAGTATTTGATAAAGGTATATTAATGATACAGAATAATCTCCACGTGTCCCACAATTCCTTCATTCTTTCTTGCTTCCCTTTGGCATTTTTTTTTTGTTATTTAATGTTTAGAGCATTTCAAAACAATGAGTCTGATTAGGAGGAGACCTTAGAAATTTTTTTCAAAACATAAAATAAAAAAATGTATTTTTTGAGTACAAAGATGATAATATTTAAGACAGAAAGGTAATATAAAATAAGCACCACTAAAAGATGTGATTTAGCCCTACAAATTATAGACTTGAAAGTACGGATATTGAGAAATAGTGTTTTGTAAGACTAAGGCATCAATTCAATCATGACTTTGGCAGTTCATGTCCAAAAGGAATTCTTTGAGAAGGGAGTTAGTGATCTCCTTCCCCTTGCTAATAGTGGAGTGTCTACTTCAAATATCTAAGTGGATTTCTTTCTCATTTTGTAGCCCAAGCAGAAAATCATAGTACTGGATTTAGTATATACAAGTGAACTATGCCTTCCATCCACTACACAGCTCCACTGGGTTAATTTTAAAGCCATTATTTTACTCATCTGAGTATTTTCCAGGTTCTATCAAATTATTTCAATAACTGAAATCTGGTATTTTTTAAGTTTGTACAGGTCATTTTCTTCTTAAATCAGCTGCCTAGAGCTATTTAGCGTAATATTAATTGAGGTCAACTATCTGGAAATGTAATATAAAATTACCTCTTATCTCAATTTGTGGGGGCTGCCATGGGTCCTTTTACCAGAAAAGAGAATATACACATTATTGGAGCCACACAGTGGATTATTAGGCAGTGCTTTCAGGAACAACCTTTGTAAGGGGGTGATGGAAGCAAGAACAGAAGTTGAACAGCAGTACATTTGTGACAGAGGCCTCAAATGACATCCTGACTGGCTGGGACGACCTTGTAGAGTTGTCTCCAACTGAGGCCAGGGTGCTGTGTCTTGTATTACTCTCAGGGTAGGCACCATAACCCTGTGGGCAAGGAAGCTCCCCTCCGCCAGAGACAATTCTTAGGAGGTATCCATTGTTAGCCCTCTGAAGCCAAGACTCACAACAACTGGGGACATCAGTGCTTTGGTCCTACAGAGAGCATCTCCATGTCCTCCAGCTTTCCTTACATGTCCCAACAGGACACTTAACTAAATATATTTCCTTTTCATGTGCCTGTATGGCATCTGGAATTCCGATTTTAGATCAATTTCCCTGAATAAGACCGTGGATATCAATTTGTTTTCTTCACAATCACTTGTCTCAGATACAGTGCTGCAGTGCTTACCTTAGGGGTGAGAAGCTACTACCATTTAGTACTTCATTTTTCTGGATTGGAGGATGTGATTTCCTTTCAAATTACTGGCCAGAACAACTAGATCTTTATCTTGACAGTATTCATTTGAGTATGGTTTCTTTTGAAAAACAAAAACAAAAATAAAAATAAATCTTCTACTCTAGAAAAAATACCAAAAAGTACTGGGCTGAGATAAAGCCATTAAAAAAGTGGGAGTGCATTTATGATACAAGAAATTCTGTGAGAGAAACTTACTCTCCCATATACAGCTTAGTATCCAACCAAATTCTAAGCAGATTTCCAGAGCTATTTGTGTATCTCTTCTCAAATATCTGCACCCAAATTTCAGCTGGCCTCTATTTCCCCAAACTCTGATCATCTCCATTCATTGAGACCACTATGTTTTGATTATGTTTACCCTCTGAACTCCATGATCAGGAAAAAGGTTCCCAGTCTATAAGCAGGGGTGACCCTATAGCATATCTAATTTGTTACCCATTTTTTCAGGGATCATAGTTCTATACTCTTTTAATTTCTGAAAATAATTGTTTCATATATTTGGTCCATACATCCTTTTTTTTTTTGGTGGTGTCAGGAGGGCATGCCTAGTAGCAGTTACTACTTACATGAGCATGAGTGACAGCCCTAAAATCTTTTTTTGAATCAAGTACAAAATTTACAACAAACCCCGAAATACATGTATTTAAAATGGTATAGATCAGTGATGCTTAATAATGTAAAAACAAACTTTAAATAAATAAAAAAATAGAACAGTAATAAACAACATGAAGCATATGTCATACATACAAGAATAGATCTAAATTAGGAAATCTATTAACATATTTCATTGTATAATAACAACAAAACGAAAATGGTGTGATTATATCCATATACTGAGGTTATTATATTATTCAACTTGGTTTTTGATTTTTTAAAAGTTGCTTTAAGTAGATTTTTCTTAAGACAGTTTTAAAAAATCTACTCAGCCAACAAGTTGTTGGTCATATCGGCTATCTAATACAACCACTCTTATTTAAGGTTTTCAAGGCACTACAATAATAAAAGGCATAGAGAGACTTAAATTATCACTGTTTGTAAATAATTTCATTACTTTAATAGAAAATTCAAAATATTTGACAGAAAAAGGGCATAAATATTTAGAAATTCTTATGGCAGCTAGAGTCAATATTAACAAATACATCAATATCCCTCCTACATATAAAAATAACTTATTAAACTAAGGACTGGATCATTGAAAAGATAAGCAAAATATATTTTTTTTTATTTTTTTAAAGATTTTATTTATTTATTTGACAGAGAGAGACACAGCAAGAGGGAACACAAGCAGGGGGAGTGGGAGAGGGAGAAGCAGGCTCCCCATGGAGCAGGGAGCCTGATGCGGGGCTCGATCCCAGAACCTTGAGATCATGACCTGAGCTGAAGGCAGACGCTTAACGACTGAGCCACCCAGGTGCCCCAGATAAGAAAATTTAAAAACTTTAGCTAGACTCACCAAGAAGAAACAGGACTCAAAATCAGAAATGAAAGAGGAGACATTACAGCTGATACCACAGAAATACAAATGATCATAAAAGACTGCCACAATTATAAGCCAGTAAATTGGACAACCTATACAAATGGATAAATTCCTAGCAACATATGACCTTCAAAGACTGAATCATGAAGAAATAGAAAGTCTGAATGGAGTAATTACTTGTAAGATTAAATCAGTAATCAAAAACCTCCCAAAGTCCAGGACAGACAGTTTCAATGGTAAATTCTATGAAACATTCCAACAATTCATACCATCCTTCTCAAACTCTTCCAAAAGTAGAGAAGGAACAAACACCTTAAACTCACTTTATGAGGCAAGCACTACCCTGATACCAAAACCAGACAAGAACACAAGAAAAGAGAATTACAGGTCACAATCCCTGATGAGCATACATGTAAAAATCCTCCAAGTATTAGCAAACTGAATTCAGTCATACAAATAAATCAACGTGATACACATTAACAGATAAAATCATATAATCATCATGAGATGCAGTATAAGCCTCTGCCAAAATTCAACATCCATTTATGATAAAAACGCTCAACAAAGTGGGTATAAAGGGAAGATACCTCCACATAATAAAGGCCATATATGACAAGCCCCAACTAACATCATATGCAACAGTGAAAAGCTGAAAGCTTTTTCTCTAAGAACAGGAACAAGACAGGGTGCCTACTCTTACCACTCCTATTCAACATAGTCCTGGAAGTCCTTGTCAAAGCAATCAGGCAAGAAAAAGAAATAAAAGGCATCTGAATCACAAAGCAAAAAGTAAAATGGTCTCTGTTTGCAAATAATATGATCTTACATACAGAAAATCTTATATTTCACCAAAACATAAACGAATTCAGTAACATTGCAGGATACAAAATCAATATACAGAAATGTTTCACTACTATACATTAAAAGTGAACTATCAAAAAGAAATCAAATCTGAATTACAATGTCCTCAAAAAGAATAAAATGCCTAGGAATAAATTTAACCAAGGAGGTGAAAGACCTGTATACTAAAAATGGTAAGACACTGATGAAAGAAAATGAAAAAGACACAAGTAAATGGAAAGATGTTCTGTGCTCATGATTGGAAAAATATTGTTAAAGTATCCATATTACCTAAGCAATCTACATATTTGATGCAAAATCTATCAAAATCCCAATGGCATTTTTTATAGAAATAGGACAATCCTAAAATTTATATGGAACCACAAAATAGCACAAATTGCCAAAGCAATCTTGAAAAGGAAAAACAAAACTTGAGGCATCATACTCCTTGATTCCAAACTATATTACAATACCTTAATAATCAAAACAGTAGGAATTAGCATAAAACAGACACATAAATCAATGGAATAGACAGCCCAGAAATAAACCCATGCATAACAGTCAATTAAATTATGACAAAGGAGCCAAGAATAGACAAAGGGAAAAGGATAGTCTCTTCAATCAAACCCCAAACAAAAATCAACTGAAATGGATTAAAGAATTAAATGAAATAAATGAAACCATAAAACCCCTAAAAGAAAACATAGAGGGTAAAGGAGTAAGCTCTTTGTCCCCAGTTCTGGCAGTGATTTTTTTGTATTTGATACCAAAAATAAAGGCAAAAAAAGCAAAACAAACAAGTGGGGGACTATATCAAACCAAAAAGCTTCTGCACAGCAAAGAAAACCATAAACAAAATGAAAAAGCAACCTATGGATAAGGAGAAAACATTTACAAATCATTTATCTAATAAGGGATTAATACCCAAAATAAATAAATAATTCACATAACAGGAAAAAAACAACAAACAATATAATTTAAAAATGGGTGGAGGATCTAAATAGACTTTTTTTTTCCCCAAAGAAGACAGAGATGGCCAACAGGGACATGGAAAGATCCTCAACATCACGAACCATTGGGGAAATGCAAATCAAAACCACAAAGAGATATTACAGCATTCCCTGTTAGAATGGCTATCATCAAAAAGACAAGAAATAACCAGTGTTGGCAAGGATGTGTAGAAAAGAGAATCCTCATATACTGTTGGTGCAGCCACTAAGGAAAACAGTACAAAGGTTCCTCCAAAAATCAAAAATATAATTACCATATGATCCAGCAATTCCACTTCGGAATATTTATTTATTCAAAGAAAACAAAAAATACTAATTTGAAAAGATACATGCACCCCTATGTTTACCGCAGTATTATTTACCATATTAAAGACATGGAAACAACCTCCGTGTCCACTGATGGATAAATGGATAAAGAAAATGTGATCCATATACACAATGAAATACTATGCAGCCACAAAAAAAGAACAAAATCTTGCCATTTGCAACACTGTGGATGAATCCTGATGGCATTATTCTAAGTGAAATAAGACAGAGAAAGATAAATAATGTATAACCTCACCAAAATGTTTTTTAGGGTTTTGTTATGTTTTTTTTTTCCCCCTAAATTTCATGAACAAAAACTGAGGTAGTGGATATAGAGAACAGATTGGTGATTCCTTGAGGTGAGGAGTAGGGGGTTGGCAAATTTGGTTAAGGGGGTCAAAAGTTAGAAATTTTCAATTGTAAAATGAATAATTCAAGGGGATACAATATACAGCATGGTGACTATAATTAATAATATTGTACTGAATATTTGAAAGTAGTTAGGAGAGTGGATCTTGAAGGTTCCTCTCAGAAGAAATCTTTTACCTATATATGGAAATAGATGTTAACTCTTGTATCACAATATATACAAGTATCAATTCAATGTTGTATACCTTAAATAATTATTATGTCAATTCTACCCCAACTTAAAAAATAAATATTTTTTAAAAGAGGGAAAAATTTGAAAAAATTCATGAGTCCATGTGAGATATAGTGGTTTATCAATGAAGATTTAGGATCATAGGTAAGGGGAGAGGCACTGACATATTTATTTGTTTATTGTTCAATCAGTGCATACGGAGATACTTTTTAGTATACAGGTATCATCAATTCCTATCCAAACCCAGGTACAATGTGTTTTTGTTTTTTTACTCCCTTCCTAGCTAATTGCATATCTAATAAATTACAGTGCTGTTATTACTCATAATGCCATGACTCCAGAACCTGATTGTATTGAAAAAATACAGACCATTTTTGATTCTGGGGAAAAAAAAAAAAAAAACACCTCAATGTATAATGGGGGAAAAAAAGACTCAATTTATAAAAACAGATACATTTTAAAGCCAGTTAGAATATACATAAAACATTTTTGATATTACTGAGAGACATGCAGATGACTTGAAATAAGAGCAGGGAAAGTCAGTATCATAAAGTACTCAGTTCTCCCAAAGTGAGTTTATGTGCCAGCCATGTTTGGACATGATTCATGAGATACCATTCTCAACCCCCTTTACTGTTTGTTTCCTACTCTCACTTTAAATGTATTTTCTGAGACCAGTCCTTTCCTTGCTTTTGGATGAAATTAGAAGTTCTGTTAGTTTCCTTGTCCCTTCTGGTAACAAATTATCCTTGGGTTAGTAATCAGTAAATTCTATCACTATAATTGTATTAGTTTCCTAGGGATGCCATAACAAAATCCCAGTTTAGGTGGCTTAAATGGCAAATTTTCTCAGTTCTGGAAGCTAGAAGTCAGCAGTATTATTTCTTCTGAGGTCTTTCTCCTTGGCTTGCAAATGGCCATGTTTTCTTGTCTTCACATGGTCTTCCCCCCGTGCTTGTCCATGTACTCATCTAAGAACACTAGTCATATTGAATTAGGGGCCCTCCGCGCAATGACCTCAGCCTTAATTGCTTCCTTAAAGGCCTCATCTCCAACTACAGTGGCATTCTGAGGTATTGGGGGTTGGCAGTTCAACATATGAATTTGGGGATAGGGGTGGGGGACATAAATCAAACCATAACGATAGTCAAACTTCAAACTGTGCAATATTATGGGTATTATCTATCCCTTCTCAGTCTTTAGCTTATTGACTACTAAGCACTTAGAAGATGGGGTTTCACTGACTTGATTGTTGTCATTGTTCTTTATGCCTTGTGCTTGTGCTCATTTGTACTCTGGCTAAACACGATTTTTTTTTTTTTTAACCTCTCCAGGATCAAAACAGATAAAAGGAAAGAGAAGAAAAAGAAATTTTATTTGACCAATTGGCATTTGACCTTTTTGCACCAGGCAGATATTTATTGCTAACTTCTTCTTAGAGTTTTTTTGTGAGCTCTTTGGGGAATTCACTAATATTTCTCACTTTTAGTTCTCTTGGTG
>NC_138370.1:7194875-7202475 GCF_054177405.1 Leptonychotes weddellii
ATTTTGGTATATAAATAAATAAAATTTTGCATTTTGTTAAAATGTCATCATTTAGAGTATACATATAGATGTTTTCTTTAATTTCAAATTTAATTTCAAAAAAGATAAAATGAAGACATGGAACAATTTTCTTCAAGAAATAATAATCACTACCATTTAATGAGTACTTAATGTTTGTCAGGTATACTCTTAGAAGATATAAATCATATTGTTTGGATAAAGTCAGTGAAATTCAAAAAAGTTACATAATTTTTGCAAGGTTACAAATAGCATTAGCAAACAGAGGTGGGAAGATTTTAATCCAAATATATCTCTAAAGTATGTAGTTATCAAATTAGATACATCTGCCATCCAGAAAGAATGGGCAGAGCAAAGCATATAGTACAAGGTCTTTTAGCAACCAGGAATTGCTTTTTTCTTTGGAAAGGATTCTGAAGCTCTCAGTGCAGGGGACGATAGGGGGGATTTAATCAGAAAGAGAACCACCATTTTTTTAAGTCATCTGTGAATAAGTTAACCGTTTCTATATTGCACATCAGATACCCAAAACACATCCTAAAAATGAACAAAATACTTACTCCACATTTCCTATCATCACGCCTCCCAACACACAGAAATACCTATATAATTTGTGGGGCCCTTTGTAAAATGCAAGTGGAAGGACGATTGTTAAAAATCAATATAATTTCAGTGGGGCACCTGGGTTGCCCAGTCAGTTAAGCGTCCAGCTTCCACTCAGGTCTTGATCTCAGGTTCCTGGGATCAAGCCCTGCGTCAGGCTCCATGCTTAGCAGGGAGTCTGCTTGTCCCTCTGCCCCTCCCCATGCTGTTTCTCTCTCTCTTTATCTCTCTCTCTAAAATAAGTAAATAAAATGTTTTTTAAAAAATCTGTAATTTCAAGATGGTAACAGCAGAGCATGAAACCAAGCACAGGGATCTTCTGAGTGCTTGATGGTGGGGCCTTGAGCAACTATAGAGGTCACACACCTGTGAAGCCTGCCCCGCCTCCTCAGCCCCATTCCATCAACCCCATATACACTTAGCTTAGTCATCATCCTTCATATTCATCAACATGGAATGCTGTCATTGAATGCATCAGACAGTATTTATAACACTACATTCTCTTGCTTTTCCTCGTCCCCTTTTTCTTTATAATCTTTGTTATTTCTCCTCTTTTGTCCTGAATTCCATATATGTAAGCACCTTAGGGCTCTATCCTCAGTTTCTTTCTTTTTTTTTTTTTAATGTTTTATTTATTTATTCATGAGAGTCAGAGAGAGAGAGGCAGAGGCAGAGGGAGAAGCAGGCTCCCCGCCTAGCAGGGAGCCCGATGCGGGACTCGACCCCAGGATCATGACCTGAGCCGAAGGCAGACGCTTAACCATCTGAACCACCCAGGCGCCCCTCAGTTTCTTCTCTATGTAAACTCATTCAGTTGATATTCTCATCCAGTTTCCTCATTTTAAATACCACCTATAAGCCTTTAACTCCAAAATTTGCATCTCTTGTTCAGACTTTCTCCTAAACTACAGACATGAATACCTGCCTACTCGACTCTTTTGGATAAATATCCAAGAAGTGTCTTTATTTTTTTTTTAAAGATTTTATTTATTCATTTGAGACACAGAGATACAGAGAGAGAGAGAGAGAGCATGAGCAGGGAGAGAGGCAGAGGGAGAGGGAGAAGCAGACTCCCCGCTGAGCAGGGAGCCCGATGCGGGGCTCGATCCCAGGACGCTGGGATCATGACCTGAGCTGAAGGCAGACGCTTAACCATCTGAGCCACCCAGGCGCCCCCCAAGAAGTGTCTTTAAGAAATAATAAACTGAACTTGTGATTTCCTTCACTAAAACAAAACAAATACAAACCACTCTCCATACACAGCTTCCCACCTCAGTAGATATCAACTCAAATTTTCCAATTATGTAAGCCAAAACCTTGCAATCTGTTTTTTATCTAATAATCTGCATCCAGTCTAATAGCTAATCAGGTGCCTTAGTCTTCATAAGATCTCCAGAAACCAAATGTCCTCACCAAATTCACCACTAATACCCTGCCTATCCTCATTATCACCAATCCTTGGAATTGCCTCAGTGGCCTCTAACATACTGCTTTGTTTCTTCCTTCATCGCTAGCCGTCACTGCTGCTCAAGTCACCATTTTTAGAGGTGACTTTAGAGCATGCCCTCCTCTGCTCCATACCCTATGAGTCCTTATTGTACTCAGAATAATAGACCAAGTCTTTACAATGACCTAATGACTGATAAGCCCATAAGTAATCTGTCTTGCCACCTTTCCCCTATTAATACTCTCTTCCCAGCTCATTACACTTCAGCAATACAAGGCTCTATGTAGTACCTCAAACATACTTACCAGGCTCCTACCCCTGGGTCTTTGTTCTAGCTGGTCCTTCCATAGGACACTTGTCCTCAGATATCCCATTCACTCAAGTTCTATTCAACTCCTTTCTTGAATCTTGCAATAAAACTTAAGCTGATCACCTTGCTTTATCCTGCTGTCAGGTACCTCACCTCATGTACTTTCTATCTCCCTCCCTACTGTGGTATTCATCACTCCTTATCACCATAATTTATGATTTTTATTATCTCTCTCTCCATGCCAAGAATATATGTAAGAGTCACAAGGCACATTTTGTTCACTTTTGTACTACAAGTCTTGCAGATGCCTGGAGCAGTACCTAGAACCCACCAGGTGCTATGTAAATACTTACTGATTATATAAATTGATAAAACATTTCCTAAAACAATGTTATTCACATTGTTATACTTCTTCCAATATTTCTATTTTAATTTTACATATTAAAAAATCCTTCAGTGATAGAACAGTGTTTTTACAACCTCTTTCACCTTGGCACCGAAAAATCTGAATTCTTAGAATTCTGCTAGTAGGCTAGTTGATGCTTCTGAATTGAACTTCTAGCTTTGCATCATATGCATTTTCTGGGAACACCAGAGGATGTTAAGCAGTAGACTATTTACTTAAAAGAAAGTATTTTTATCAGAGGAAAAAAAAACCCTTTGTGATGTTTCCTGAGTACTGTGACAGAAGAACATTTAATTACCCAGTAAGTGGCCTCACCCTCCTGGCCACATCTGCCCTAGCCATGATTAATGGTTAATCAACAAGTGGTAAATGTATGGAATGCATTGCCTTTCATTACAGATTTACACTTGAAAATGTAGGAGACAAATCAATTCTAATTTTATCAAATAATTTCACAAAGAAAATAAATTAATTACATCTCAATGTTGTTTATCAATCTGCACTCAATGTTGTTTATCAATCTGCAGTAAAAACTAGTGTCCTCAACATACAGAACTTCCTCAATAAATATTTTTGTTAGGAATAAATGACTGAATTGAAATGTTAATAAGAAGCCCAGCAAAAATAATAAAAAATAAACAGACTGCCCTATGTTCAAATACATTCTGCAAATAGACTGTCATGTTAAGAAGAGGAATAAAGGAATCTTCTTCTTTTATAAGAGAATCAGTCTTGTGCAGTGGAGAATGGTTCGGAGAGGAGCAAAAAATAGAAAAAGAAAAATAAGCAGGGAATATGGCAATGCTCCTTTGCAAAATTACAGTACCTTAGACTATTAAGATTCAGAAAAGAGAACAAAGGCAAGGTCTGCACTGGAATTATGTTGGTCTTGACTGGCAATACCATCAAGAGATTTTGCTGGAACATTTGCTCCCCCGCCCCCCAACACACACACAGTTTGCAAATTAAATAAGAAAATAATGTAGAACAACATATTTTTAGCAGGATCCATTATATAGTTGCACCATACACTGATAAGACAAAAATCAGAACAACCACCACAACAAAAATCATTGAGAATAAGATTCAGAAGCAGACATTGATAATTGGTTAGTTTTTTGAAATTGAAGTATCTGTGAGATATAGGAATAGAAATTTCGAGAATCTGTGACTAAGAAAAGAGATCTTGGCCAGAGATAAAATTTGGGAGCCTTCATAAACTAAGAATATAGATGAGATGTTGGGGAACTATATTTAATAACAAAATGCACTCCTACCCAGAAAACCTCTCCACAAGGTAGAAAAGAAAGAAAACAATTGTATTACTGCATAAGCATTAAATCTGAATAGGATATCATCACAGGTAATAAGCTGAGAGACTGCAAAGACAGAAGGAAATCTCACCCTTTTATAAAGCTAAGGAAATACAACCCATTACCCAAACGTTCTCAAGAGTAATAGTAACTAGCCCTCAGGTAAGAGAACATGACAGCACCCTTTACCACACAGTCCATCCTAAATTCACCGGCAATTGGTGACTATCTGTGTTAGTCACTTGGCTTTATACAAAGAAAAAATAAATTTGACTTGTCTTTCTTTTAAGATTTTATTTATTCATTTGAGAGAGAGTGAAAGTGAGAGAGGTCACAGAGGGAGAAGCAGACTCACCGCAAGGCAGACACTTAACCAACTGAGCCACCAGGTGCCCCTCAACATATCTTTATGATAGAAAGTAGTTTGCAACTTGGAGCCAGGTTCCAGCTGAAATTAGGCTCCGATCATCATCAGGAACTAAGAAGTAGAGGCTGGATATTCCCTATTTATATCCCAAAGAGATGGCTCTCAGGTTCTTGAGAAAAACATTCTTGGGTTTTAAAGCCTAGTTACGTATTTGAAAGCTTTACATACACTTCAAAGCAATGGAGAAAGAACTTACAAGTTTTCTAAAGTAAATGCTCTAAAAGTAGGAAGGGGAGGAGCAGTCTCTATCCTTATTTTCAACAGGTATAATGAACCCACTTACTTTTAATTTCTATTTGCCCTTACAAAGATCATTTAGTGAAAGAATGCAAGTAAGAAGAGCAACTGGGAGTAATCCCTAAGAAGAACCAATACTTAATGTTTAGATGGGAAAGGAGCCAGCAGTAGTTAAGATTATGTGTGACCATTGTCCAGGGTATATGTGTGTGTGTGGGGGGGTAGGGGTAGATTTTAAAAAGAGACAAAGAGAAAACTGAACATATTTGTATGAAAAGATAATGATGCAGTTTTATGAACTGGATTGCACCCCCCCAAATTCATACATTTAAGCCCTAAACTCCAGTATGACTGTGCTTAGAGGTGCATTAAATGAGGTATTGGTGGGGGGAGGCAGCCCTGACCCAGTAGGACTGGTGTCCTTATAAGAAGAGGAAGGGACACCAGAGCTCGCTCACTCTCTCTCAATCTCTGTGCACACACACACACACAGAAAAAACCCAGTGAGAGCACAAGAAGGTATCATGTGCAAGCCACAGAGAGCCCTTAGGAGAAACCAACCCTGCTCACTCCTTGGTCTTGGACATCCAGACTCCAGAACTGAGAGACAACAAATGTCTGCTGTTGAAGCCACCCAGTCTGTGGTATCTTGTTATGGCAGCCCCAGGAAATGCATACACTCAGTTACAAGATATTCATGAGAAAAGGGAGTTAACCAAAGACTTGAAAAGGAAAAGGATGCAGAGAACAACTGGAGGAAATAGCCTTGATAGAAAAAGGCAAATGGAGATAAGTTGGTAGGCTTTCTGCGGAAGTTCTCATCACCTGACTGTTTCTATTTCTCAAGAAATGTGATGTTGTCATCAACTGAATATGAGGCTGAGGGAGGGGAGGGAACACATTTGAGGTGGAAATGAAAATAGTCATTCTAACACTAAGAGAGCACACATAATAGTGAGACAGGGTAGCATTACACCAACCTTTCTGATCATAAGTTTCAAGTGAAAATGGTCCAGCTTGTTCATGTGAGTTCTCCAAAAATACTGGGGTTAATGAACTTGGTAATTAGGATATGATGGAAGAAATACTCAAGTGAGTTTATTGGATCAAGAAAGATGAAAAGATCAAAGATGGCACCTGGAATACTTTAAATTTTATTAGAGCCATGGCAACTTCTGGGGATAATATGCTTGGGATTGTTATGCTTTGAATTCTGCCCTCTCCTCCCCAGGATATGTTTAAGTTCTAACCCCTGGTACCTGTGATTATGACATTATTTAGACTGGTGTCCTTATGAAAAGAGGGAAATTTGGACATAGGCAGGGAGAATGTTAAGAAGGAGGCAGAGATTGGAATGATGTATCTATAAGCCAAAAATGCCTGGGGCTATCAGAAGCTGGGAGGGACAAGGAAGGATCCTTATCTACAGGATTCAGAGGGATCATGGCCCTGCGAACACACTGATTTCCAACTACTAGTCTTCAGAACTGTGAAAAAATTAATCTCTGTTATTTTAAGTCAACCCAGTACTTTGTTCCTGCAGTCCTAGAAAATTAATGCAGGGATGTTATCATATGGAGTGAAGAGTTAAGTGGGGTAGAGAAAATGTTTTCTAAAAGTTAAGTCAAAAAATGAAAAGGCTACAATATGGGATAGTTCAACCATGTACATATTACTCTCACCAATGATTAAGATCTCATTCAATGTGGTGGAATGATGAGATCATAATGACATGAATAAGGTTACTTAGCTGGTGCAGCATGACCTTCAGATGGGTAGTTTTTGGTTTGGGATTTTTCCAGGAGTGGTAGAATATTGATCTAGAAACAATGATAGAGAGATCCTGATTCCTACCTCCTGACCTTGAACGTCTGACACTGGTGAAGGCAAATAGGGAATGAACCATGGATGATTTACTTCCATAGTCTCTAAGTTAAGAAATCAAACCTAGTGCTCTGGTCCTATCTGCTTCACTCTGTTGTATGATGGCCTTTGCAATGATGCTATTTGGTGCAGGACACCTATCACTATGGAATGAACTGTGTTCCTCTCCAAAAGTCATTTGTTGAAAACCTAACTCCCAAGGTGATGGTATTTGGGGATAGAAAGCTTGAGAGGTAATTAGGGTTAGATTATTATCAGAGGAATAATTAGAATAGATTTGTCCAGGACTGTCCCTATGTCTGGGTTGGGGCCAAGAAATTCATATATGCATGAATATTGTTCATATATGTTCCCTCTGAATATACATATGAATTTATATATATATACACACATATGCATGTGTCTGAGTGTGTGGTGTGTATCCAAGTA
The DNA here is from genome assembly GCF_054177405.1 of Leptonychotes weddellii. NCBI lineage: Eukaryota > Metazoa > Chordata > Mammalia > Carnivora > Phocidae > Leptonychotes > Leptonychotes weddellii. The sequence continues at coordinate 7,201,950 of NC_138370.1, forward strand.
AGCAGGCTTTTTTTTTTTTTTTATAATCTGTAGGTTTGAAAAACCTAATTTAAATCTTATCACTCAAAATGTACTCTTTGAGCTAGGAGCCATGAGAAGTTCAGAACATTAACCCAACCCAGATCTACTGAATCAGAATGTTTAATTCAGCAAGATCCAAAGGTAGGTCATACTAGTATTAAAGATTGAGAAGTACTATCAACAGATACCTGAGATACCTTACAGTAGAGAGATGCAGTCAGAGATGGTAGACCATGTATCAGGAGAGCATAGCAATAGTAAATATATGAACATCAGATGAAAGCCAGGAATTCAAGATGGAATAACAAGGTACCAATAAGCAGATACAACCAGGCAACTAAAACCCAGGATCAGGCAATTTCAAATATCAATGAGATGTATAATGGCAACCACATTTTTCCAAGCTGTGGGAAGTTGAGAGCCACACAAATGGAAAAACTCAGGAACTCTTGGAAAACTCAGAAATTCTTTTATAACATAGGGAATATAAGTATTAAAAAAAAAA
>NC_138370.1:7202975-7226201 GCF_054177405.1 Leptonychotes weddellii
TCTCTGTGGATAGGTCTGCTGCCAATTTAATTTTTCTACCATTGTAGGTTACAGATCTCTTCTCCCGAGCTGCTTTCAGGATTTTCTCTTTGTCTCTGAGACTTGTAAGTTTTACTATTAGATGTCGGGGTGTTGACCTATTTTTATTGATTTTGAGGGGGGTTCTCTGTGCCTCCTGGATTTGTTTTTTAAAGACTTTATTTATTTATTTGACAGAGAGAGACACAGCAAGAGAGGGAACACAAGCAGGGGGAGTGGGAGAGGGAGAAGCAGGCTTCCCGATGAGCAGGGAGCCTGATGCAGGGCTCGAACCCAGAACCCTGGGATCATGACCTGAGCCGAAGGCAGATGCTTAATGACTGAGCCACCCAGGAACACCACCTCCTGGATTTTGATGCCTGTTTTCTTCCCCAAATTAGGGAAGTTCTCTGCTATAATTTGCTCCAATATACCTTCTGTCCCCCTCTCTCTTTCTTCTTCTGGGATCCCAATTATTCTAATATTGTTTCATCTTTTTTTTTTTTTTTTAAGATTTTATTTATTTGACTGAGAGAGACAGTGAGAGAGGGAATACAAGCAGGGGGAGTGGGAGAAGGAGAAGCAGGCTTCCTGCTGAGCAGGGAGCCCAATGTGGAGCTCAATCCCAGGACCCTGGTATCATGACCTGAGCTGAGGGTAGACGCTTAACAACTGAGCCACCCAGGTGCCCCTAATATTGTTTCAACTTATGGTATCATTTATCTCTTGAATTCTGCCCTCGTGATCCAGTAGTTGTTTATCTCTCTTTTTCTCAGCTTCTTTGTTCTCCATCATTTGGTCTTCTATATCACTAATTCTCTCTTCTGTCTCATTTATCCTAGCAGTTAGTACCTCCATTTTTTATTGCACATCATTAATAGCCTTTTTGATTTTGCCTTGGTTAAATTTTAGTTCTTTTATTTCTCCAGAAAGGGATTCTCTAGTATCTTCCATGCTTTTTTCAAGCCCAGCTAGTATCTTTATAATTGTCATTCTGAACTCTAGTTCTGACATCTTACTAATGTCCGTATTGATTAGGTCTCTGACAGTCGGTACTGCCTCTTCTTCTTTTTTTTGAGGTGAGTTTTTCCATCTTGTCATTTTGTCCAGAGGAGAGTAGATGAATGAGAGAACAAAATGCTAACAGGGTAACAATGACCCCAGAAAAATTTACACTAAACAAATCAGGAGAGACCCGAAACCAGGGGAAAAAAAGGGAAAGAAAAGGAAAAGAATATCATCAGGCTGGTGAGTAGATCAGAGCCACACACTAGGTTTTGGGCATATTTTGGTCTGTTAGAAGAAACTGCCTCCCCAATTTTTTTTTTTCTCTTTTTTTTTTTTATTCTTATACATACATTACATCCCCATACATTACATCATTAGTTCTAGATGAAGTGTTCCATGATTCATTGTTCGTGCATGCCTCCCAAATTTTAAAGAAAGAAAAACATATGTACAAAAATAAGGGTAAATACGATGAAGGGATGGAATATGACTGTAAAGATGAAAATTATAAAATCTTTTATAAAAGGAATTGATAAGAAGTTGGTTGAAAAAAGAAAAATTAAAAAAAAAAAAGATCAAATGTGATCAGGCAGGAAACTAGAACAAAGCCATACATTAGAGATTTAGGATATATTTTGGTCTATTAGAAGAAACTGTATCCCAAAATTTTAAAGAGAGAAAAACTTATATGTATATAAAAAATAAGGTTAACTACAATGAAGGGATAGAATATGACTCTAAAATGAAAATTAAAAACATTATAAAAAAAGGAATTGATAAGATGTTGGTTAAAAAAAGGAAAAAGAAAAATTCAAAAAAAATAGAAAAAGAAAAAAAAGAAAATTTAAATTTAAAAAATTAACTTTGAAAGACTAAAGAATCAGGGGGGAAAAGCCATGAATTCTATGTGTTTTATTGCCCTAGGGCTGGAGTTCTGCTGTTCTCATTGATCTGTAAGCTTGGTCTTGGCTGGCTGTTCTTGCTGATCTTCTGGGGGAGGCACCTGTTGCCGAGGTTCCCAAATGTCTTTGCCGGAGGTGGAACTGCCCTGCCCTTGCCCGTCCGGGCTAAGTAATCTGCTGGGGTTTGCTCTTGGGAGCTTTTGTTCCCTGCAAGCTTTCCATACAGCTTTGAAGGACGAGAGTGAAAATGGCGGCCTCCCAATGTCCCCCCCCCCCCCCCGAGGAGCCGAGAACTCGGGGCCCCACTCCTCAGTGAGCCCCAGAGAAAAGCAGTCAATCACTCCTGTCTCCCTGGTCTGCCGCCGCACTCCGTGCTCACCCGGTCTGTGACTGAGCATTTCTATCTCTGGCGCACGACCCCGTGTGGAGTCTCCAGACCCAGCAGATCCCTGCAGTGTGCTCCCGCACCACTCCTCCCAGGGGAGGAAGGGGAGTCTCCCCGGATCTGCCACTTGTTGGGTCCCTGCTAGAGGAGCAGTGGCCCGACTGTGCAGCGGATCACAGTCTATGGCAACCCCGAGCTGAGAGCCTGCACCTCAGCTCCGTCTCTGCAGCCGGCTTCCCTGCTCCGATACCTGGGAGCTCTGCCACACTCAGGCACCCCCGGTCTTTCTGTGACCCCGAAGGTCCTGAGATCACACTGTCCCGTGAGGGTTCCACCCCCCACTTAGCCACCGGAGTGACGTCCCTCAGCGGAGCTGACTTCTAAAAGTTCGATTTTGTGCTCCGCGGATCTATCACTTGCCGGTAGTGGCTGACGGAGGCTCCCTCATAATAGTTTGATACCTACCTAGCTGAATTCCCGGGGCCAGACAAAATTTAGGTCTCCTACTCCTCTGCCATCTTTCTCCTCCTCTCTGTGGGCATCTTGAAACCCCCTCATCTGGAGCTCTGAGCCACCATGTAGGTTGCCTGACCACTCTCAGACCACCAGGCTAGCAGGGTCTGGTTTGACAGTACCAGTTAATCCCAGCCTTCCCACAAACCTTCCATGCCTTCATATGAGTGAAGTTGTCTTGAATATCCCCCACTGGTCCAGCCCCTGGACTTCCTTTTGTGCCATGTAGAACACAGGAATTCCCAAAGTAAGGCTGATAGAATTCTTGAAACATAAGACATGAGACAGAAATCATGAGATAGAAAATTGAGATGCTTCAGTCCACTTAGTTGTAAGGTAGTTCAGTATCCTGCAATAGGTAACCGAAAGAGTATTGATTGTATTTTGCTTTGTTTTCCTTTAGCTATTATGGTGCACATGTGGTAGTATTGCATTGTGCTTTTAGTTTGCAACTCACTGATGACTAAGAGTGCGGAGCAACTTTCTATATGTGTTGATAATCCTCTTTAGTGAGGTGCTTGTTAATTTTTTTTTTCTTTTTGCCAATTTATATTGTTTCTGTCTTATTCTTTGTAGGTTCTGAAACTTTTATGGTAGATTGAACTATGTAAAGTGGGGGATTTTAAAATTTCTCCTTTAATTCCCTTTAATATTGCTATATTCATCTTAAAAACTTGGATTATTGGCTTCATATGGTTGGAAGATTATGGAGTTAAAATTTAGGATTTAGGATTTCCTTGTATATATGGGTTCTTGTATCAGTTATCTTTTGCCACAGTATTCTTGCATAATGAATTACCCTCCAAACAACAAGCATATATATCTTTTTTTTTTCTAAAGATTTTATTTATTTATTTGAGAGAGAGAATGAGATAGAGAGAGCATGAGAGGGGGGAGGGTCAGAGGGAGAAGCAGACTCCCCGCTGAGCAGGGAGCCTGATGCGGGACTCGATCCCGGGACTCCAGGATCATGACCTGAGTGGAAGGCAGTTGCTTAACCAACTGAGCCACCCAGGCACCCCAAGCATATATTTCTAACAAGTGTGTGGACTGGGCACAATTTTTGGTCAAAGCTGTACACGTTGATGTATCCGCAGTCAGGTGTGGGTCACCTAGGCACTTCTGCTGATCTTGGCTCTGCTACCTCAAAAGTTGTGAAAACTCTGCTCCCCTCCATGTGTTTTTCATGTTTACAATCCTATTCCTTCATCTGGCTAGGTTTCTTTGGAATATTCTAATGATGGCTACAGAGAAATAAGAGAAATTGCAAGCACACAACTCTTCCAAGCCCTTGCTTATAAGAAATCTGATACCTTATTAGGCAAAACACACATATCAGTCTGGGTCCAGTCAGGAGACAAAAATGACATAATTATTTATACAGAAGTTTAATATAAATGTTTATGAAGCTATATTAGGAGATAAACTTATGAAGATATGACAGATACCCTAGAGCATTGAGAGTCATCAAGAAAGAACAAGATTGGAAATAAGGGATCCCCTTCTAAGGCTCGGGATTAAACCTCATTAGAGATGGTGTGGCTTCAGCCCACTTGATGGCAAAGATATACACTAGATTGCTTCTGCTAGAGCTGTCCAGTTCCCTGTGCTTCTGCTAGAGCTGTCCAGTTCCCTGGCAATCAAATGATAACCTTCAAATGTGCAGGTGTGATGAGTCCAGTGCATGGGCATGCAGTGGGAACTGGAATGCCACTGTAGTTGGGAGACTTGAAGTGTGCACAATCCATGTAGAGGGGCCATGAGGAACAACCATCCAGGGCAGAGGAGAACTGACTGGCAGGCAGGCACATCATGTGTGTCATGGTGTCACCCTGCGTATGAAGCACATGGTTTCCATATCAGGGTGCAGGTTAGCCTGCAGGTGGGAGTTTGCGTAGCATGATCCTGTGGGTATGAGGACAGGAGTGTGCCGTGTCTGCATTAGGAGAACTTTGGAAAATAACTCCCCATCATAAAGACAAGCTACAGCCACTGGGGAGGTACATGCAGGTGTTTCATCTTTGTACACGTGTCCCTTCCATCTCTCCGTCCAAATTTCTTCTTGTAAGGACACCAGTAAGATCAGATTCGGGTCCATCCTAATAGCCTTAACTTAAATTTTAACTTATTCCCATCTCTAAAGGATCTATCTTCAAATACAGTAACATTCCTAACCATTGAGGGTTAGGGTTCCAGTATACGGATTTTGTAAAAACCTATTTCAGCCTGTAACACCTATATAACAGTGAAAATTGATTAATTTGAGATTTTATGTAGCATTCATTAATTCAGTAATGAAAGTACTTGTTCGTAGCAACAGAATCAGGAAAAAAAAACACATAAGCTTAAAAATTCAAGTGTTTTCTTGAACCTGTAGGCAAAGATATTGACTTTCCCAAAATTTGGAGATATTTTCCTTTTTTTCTAAGTTGGTTGAGAGCTAAATGAAACTGTAGCATTCAGTATATCATTATAAATACTTATTGGTTGAAGAGTGTTTCTGAAACATTCAAGTAATAATTTCCACTTGTTTCTGTGGTCATATCTATTTGAGATGTTTCAAATGTTATGGGTACTCTTGCCAAAAAATAAATAAATAAATAAATAAAATTTTATACCTACACAGAAAATAATGTATTCAATTTCAGTGAGTCCACCTACATCTCTAGATTATACCTAGGTAAAAATAAAACCTGAACAAGAACTAAAATGTGAACCAAATAACTAAATGTTCACTTCTCTGTAGCATACCTCTTCCCAATTAAATAAACTACAAGTGTGTGATAATTTAACAGATGCTTGTATTACAATTTTTAATTTTTTTTCCTGTTGGGAACAATCTTGGTATATTTTCTTTTTATTGTTACAGAAACAATTATATAAGTAGTTAAGTGAGTATTAAGTATGTAAGTATTTTATTACCTTAAAATTTTTCACTGTTATTAAAAGTAAATATTAATAAATACTAAAATGATATGGCCAAGTTTCCAGTTGTGCATGGAAGAAGCTTGGAGGTTAGACCAACTTTGTCCTAACAACATGTAAAAGTCTGAACAGACTGAAAATCAACAACTCTTCTTAGATCCATAATAGAAGACACAGGCAAATCATTGCCTCCAAGTTAGGAGAGACCATAAAAATGGGAAGTCACAGTTAACTGGAACAGACTCATAGGCTGAAACCACTACAGAAATTAGTGCTGGAGTAGGAAGCCCTAAATCATAATTGATGGAAGTATTGGAGGCTCACTGTGGAAAAGTTGAAGATTTAAAATCCTCAGGGAGATTCAGTTATGGTGGGGGGAGTGGTGGAGGGGCAAAACATTATGAGATTTACTTCCAGGAGCTCAACCAGATTCCACAGTAACTATCTTAGAAAACTCCTCTCAGGCTTCTCGGGAAGCCCCTTTAGGGAAAGGGGAAAAGGAACGATTTTTTTTAAAGACTTCAGAACACTGTATTCTTACCAGGGCCCGTTACCAGGGTAAACTAGTTAATTGAAGCCTAATCTACTGGGGTATTATTGAAGCTTAATTGACTGTAATGGAAATGCCCAACTCCAGGCCACTCTAGCCAGCCTGTCCCACCTGAGAAAGGAGAAAAACAACAACAACAAAAACAGAACTTGTCAAGTTCACAGTCCAGAGACACAGGCTCACTAAAAGAATGAGACCTAATCATAGGACAGTAGTACTCTTCCCCTCCCTCACATCTCACACGCACCTTTCTAATGGCTCACCTTCTGCAGTGTCTTTTAACCAGTGCATACTCTGTACCTATCATAAAAAAGTTACAAGTCATACCAAAAGACAAAACACATAATTTGAAGAAACAGGGAAACATCAGACCCAGACATGGCATGGATAATGGAACTACCATATGGGTAGTTTAAAACAACTTTGACTGATGTGCTAAGGGCTCTAATGGATAAAGTAGATTGCATGCAGGAACAGAGGGTCAAGATAAGAAAACATAGAAATTCTAAGAACCGAAAAGAAATGCCTGATATAAAAACACCATAACAGAAATGAAGAATGCTTTTGATGGACTGACAAGTAGGCCACACACAAAGAGGAAAGAATCTCTGAGGATATGTCAGAATCTTCAAGCCAAAAAACCAAGAAAATGGAAACTTTAAAAGGAAAAAAAAAGAAAAGACTGTCCAAGGAATGTGGGTCAGTTATAAAAGGTGCAACATAAATGTAATGAGAATATCACAAGGAAAAGAGAGAAAGAAAAAGAAATATTTGAAACAATAAGGTCAAATATGTTTTCCAAATTAATGTTGAATCCCAAACCTAGATCCAGGATGCTCAGAAAAAAACAGGAAGATAAGTGTCCAAAAAAATTTTACCCAGGCATATCCTTCTCAAAGTACAAAAAATCAGAGGTTAAGAAAAATTCTTTAAAAAGCCAGTCTGTGGAGGAACAAAGATAAGAGTTATGTCTGACTTCTCAGAAATCATGGAAGCAAGAAGAGAAGTGGAATGAAATAATTAGAATGTTGGGGGAAAAAAACCACAAACCTAGAATTCTGTATCCTGTGAAATTATTCTTCAAAAGTGAAGAGGAACTGAAGACTATCCGAGACAAACAAAAATGGAGGGAATTTGTTTTCCATGCAAGAAATGTTTAAAAAGTTCTTTAGAGAATAGGAAAATGATACAAGTCAGACACTGAGTCTACATAAAGACAGGAAGATCCTTGAAGAAGGAATGAAGTTAAAAACCTTTATGTTTCTTATTCTTAATTGACCTAACACAAAATAACTTGTTCAAAATAATAACAATGTATTTGAATTTGTATGCTTCTGTATAAATATGTTTATGTATAAGTGAAATAAATGACAGCAATAATATAAGGGATGGATAGAAAGATGGATACTACTATGAAGTAGCACAATGTTACTTGAAAGAGAACTTGGATTAGCTGTAAAAGTATATTTAGAAATCTAGGACAACCACTAAAAAAAAGAGCAAAAAATGTACATTTGATGTACTAAGAAGGAGAGAAAATGGAATCATTAAAAATGTTCAGTTAAAAATATACAAAACAGAAAAAAAGTGGAAGGCAACAATAGGAATAAACTAACACAATAAATAGGAAATGATAACAAAAGTAGGTAATAATAATCCAGTATATCAATAATTGGTTTCTCAGTGACCTAAACATACCAATTAAAATTGTCAGAGTAGGCCAGAAAACATAACCCAGCTATATGTTTTCCATAAGAAACCTATTTTAAATATAAAGACACATATGATTAAAATTAAATGAATGGAGAAAAATATACCATGATAAACACTAATGAAAAGAAAGCAAGAATAGCTATATTAATTTAAGACAGAGCAGGCTTCAAAGTAAGGAAAGTTACCAGGGACCAAGAGAACATATTACATACTAATAAGGGGGTAAATTCTCTAGGAAGACCAATAATTACTAATTTGTATGTCTCAAACACCAGAGTTTCAAACTGCATTAAGCAAAATTGATAGAAGTGCAAGGAGAAAGAGAGAAATCCACTATTAAAGTTGAAAACTTCAGCACACTTCTCTCAGAAATGGAAAGATCCAGAAGGCAGAAAATCAGTAAGAACATAATTGAACTCAACAACACTATCAATCAACTAGATATAAATGACATCATATTCTACTTCATCCAACATGACAGTACACATTTTTCTCCAGCTGACATAGAACATTCATCAGGACAGATCACATTCTGGGCTATAAAACAGGCCCTAATAAATATAAAGAATAAATATCCTAGAAAGTCTGCTTTCAGATCTTAATGGAATTAAACTAGAAATCAATAATAGAAAAATAACTGGAAAATCCCCAAATATGTAAAGATTAAACAATACACTTCTAAATTAGGCATGGGTTACAGAAGAAATGACGAGAAATTTTAAAAAATTTTGAACTAAATGAAAATACAATTTATCCAAATTCATAGGATGCAGTGAAAGCAGTGCTTAGAGGGAAATTTATAGCATTGGGTAAATATATTAGAAAAGAATATCTAAAAATCAGTAACCTCAGTTTCCATATTAGGAAACTAGACATACAAAAGCAAATTAAAGTAAGCAAAAGAAAAAGAATTGGAGCAGAAATCAATAAAATTGGAAATAGGAAATCAATAGAAAAAAAAATCAATGAAACCAAAAACGGGTTCTTAGCCAAGATCAATAACATTGATAAGCCAATAGCTGGCTAATAAGAACAGAGGATACAATTATTATTAATATCAGAGATGGTTATTATTGCCTATGTAGATAATCTAAAGGAATTGCCAAGAAACTCCTAGAACTAATAAGTGGTTTATAGTAAGGTTGCAGTTAGAAGCAAAGGTTAATAAACAAAAGTCAAAAGCTTTTCTATGTACCAAAGTGAACAATGGAATTTGAAATTAAAATAATACAGTTTACATTAGCACCCCACAAATTGAAATACTTAAGTATAAATCTAATAAAAAATGTTCAAGATCTAGGTGAGGAAAATTCTAAAACTCTGATGAATGAAATCAAAGGACTAAATAAGTGGAGCAGTATTCTATGTTTATGGATGGGAAGACTCAATATTTTCAAGATGTACTATCTCAATCAAAATGCAAGAAAGAAATTTTATGAATATTTGCAAACTGATTCTAAAGTGTATATGGAGAGTCAAAAAGACCCAGACTAACCCACACAGTATTAAAGGAAAAGAGCAAAGTTGGAAGACTTATGCTGTCCAACTTCAAGACCTACTGTTAAGCTATAGTAATCAAAGCAGTATGATGTTCAAGAGAAATTAGGCAAGTAGATCAGTGAAACAGAATAGAGAGCCCAGAAATAGAAGTCCCATACTGTCAACACTAACAAAGGAGAAAAGGCAATACAATAAAACAAAGGTAGTTTTTTCAATAAATGGTGCTCTAACAAAAGGACACCTACATGCAAAAGGATGAATGTAGATTCAAACCTTCCACTCTTCACAAAGAGTAGCTCAAATGGATCACAGACCTATGTAAAATGCATAGCTATGAAACTCTTGGAAGAGAACATGGGAGGAATCCTAGATACCTTGGGTATGGTGATGGATTTTTAGATACAATATCAAAGACATGATCCATGCAACTTGAAATAACCTCGAGATACCCCTACACACCCAGTAGCATGGCCAAAATCCCTAACACTGACAATACAAAGTGCGAGTGAGGATGTGGAGCAACAGGAACTCTCATACATCACTGGTGAGAAGGCAAGATGACACAGCCACTTGAGGAGACAATTTGGTGGTTTATTTAACAACTAAAGGTACTCTTGCCATGCAATCCAACAATCCTGTTTCTTGATATTTACCCAAAGGAGTTGTAAATTTATGTTCACATAAAAAGCCACACACAGATGTTTATGACAGCATTATTTATAATTGCAAAAAGTTAGAGTGACCAGGATACTCTTCAGGAGGTGAATGGATGAATAAACTGTAGTACATCCAAAGAATGGAATATTATTCAGCACTAAAAAGCAATGTAACTATCAAGCCATGAAAAGACATGAAGGAACCTTAAATGCATATACTAAATGAAAGAAGCTGATCTGAAAAGGCAAAACTGGCAAGAAAGATCAGTTGTTTCAAGAGGGTAAGGAGTGGGGGCAGTAAGGAGAAATGAACAGATAGAAGATAGAGGATTTTTAGGAGAGTGAAATACTTTCTATGATATTAGAGTAACAGATACATATTATTACACATTTGTCCAGTCCCAAGAATACACAACACTGAGTGCATCCTAATGTAAACTATTTACTTTGGTGATGATGATGTGTTACTGTAGGTTCACCCTTGATAGCAAATATACCATTCTGGGGGGTGATAATGATACTCAGGAAGGCTATGCATGTGTGGGGGAGTGGAATATATAGGAAACTGCTGTTTTTTTAATCTCAATTTTGTTGTAATATAATGGGAAAGTTCCCTTTCACAGCATTTTAATAATTGCAATCTATTTTGGAGGCATAAAACTTATCAAAGACTAACACTGTTGCATTATTTTAAATGATGGAATAAACTAAAAACCAAAATAAAAATGTGTTAGAGACTGCATCAGTACCATGGGATTATAATAGTTTAATCATGTATCTTTTAACCTATAAAAGTGCAATTCTTACATCGCTATTTGGTTTAACTATTCAACAAAGGTGACAGGAGTAGCTTAAAATAAAATTTAACAAGGCATGTGGGTTAGATAGGTCAAATATTAAATATCTCCTATTTTATATATGAGCAGAAATTAAAATTGTATTGCTTTTTGTTAGATGGGGACAGACTTCTGTAGCATACTTATGACCTTTTCACCTAATATTCTCTTATCAGTATTCATCATTTAATAGAATACTTTACCTGAACTTTCACTTTATTATACTGTGCCTTTACCAATTTATTAGTACCTTGGAAGAATCATTTATTGAAAATCTGATCTCTTAGGACACCTGGGTGGTAGTCAGTTAAGTATCCGACTCTTGGTTCCGGCTCAGGTCATGATCTCGGGGTTGTGAGGTACCAACCCTGAGTGGGACTTCACACTCAGCACGGAGTCTGCTTAAGTTGCTCTCTCCCTCTGCCCCTCCCCCATGCTCTCTTTCTCTCTCTCTCAAATAAATAAATAAATCTTTTTAAAAAAGTAAAGAAAATCTGATTTCTTAAATCTTTTACAATTAGAGAGCATAATAGAACTCTTTTTACCGGTTAAGGAACCAAACCTTGATCTAGGTAGGATTATTTATGAAATGAGGCCCATAATCCAATTATTGTTCCACCAAATTTCTGCCATGATTCTTAGCATCAGCTCCAAGAGAAAGAAACCAAAACATTAAAAGAGACAAGTGACAAAACAAACCCTAGTCCATTTAAAGGAGTTTGCTTATTTTGATAGATTCAAATGATATTTATGCATTTTTCCCCACATGAAAAAAATCCAAAGTCCTTAAGACTACCAAAGCCCTCACTCTCTTCTCTAGTATCCTAGACTCATTTTCATTAATCTCTTCCATTCCACCATCTACCTAACATTTTATTCTACAGTTAAGTTGCTTTTAGGTTTTTGAAAGTTTAATTTTCATTCCATCTCTCCCTCCCTTCCTCTCCCTCCCTCCTTAACCTTTTCCAGTTTTCTCCTTCTCTTACTCAACTAGTAGCAACAAAATCACTGTATTTTGTGTTCTGGCTTCCTTTTCTCCAGAATCTCCACAGACTGCATTCTGAGTGAGATGAGATTATGTCTCTTTGATTTGTCATTTTATCTCCAAAGTTTGGAATAGGAGCTGAGCACAGTAGACATCCAATACATATTTATTGGATAGTTTATATAACATAACTAATGCCTGACATTTTCCTATTAGAGCTCTAATGCAATTAAATAAACTTCCCTGATTAATTTAAATACCTTTATGTTTAAAACTGTTTCCAACAGTTCTGCTAGAGAGAAGACAATATTATTTGTGTTAAAGCATCTATTTTCATCTATTTCATCTATTTCATGGGTGTCTTCCAAGGGGCTGTCTCAGAAAAACTCTTAGTGAGTACTGGATGCTGTTATCTGTTATTACCATTTTAGGAGTAATAGACTTTTTATATTTCAGAGTAACAGAAAATACTGCTACATAGAGTGGTCTTTACATTATTAAGGTATTTAATAGAATGGACAGGGAAATTCATTTCTCATGTATAAGAGTGTTTAAATGTTCATTCACGTAATGTTCTCACTCTGAAGGTTAAGATCTGGTTGCTAAACCAACTGACATCATATTATCTTGGGGAAAAACAGTTTTATAGCAGCATAAGGTCAGATTCTAGTTATAATAACTTCATCCATAATGATCCATTGAGGGCAGAGTGAGTTTTATGATGATATCTTCATACTCTGCCAAACACTGGTATTTGAACATAGATCTTTCGATATTGGCTGACAAGACTTCTTTACAATTGGAATTATACGTCGAGACTTTTTTGAGATAAGTATCTAAATATAAATATCTTCAGAGTGGTTCTTTAGTAATCTAAGGTGTTTTATACCTGAAGTCCTCCAAGTAACTTTATTTTCTAAATAATAAATAACATGGTCTATGCTGTAATACTTTAAAAATATTTAAAATTATGTTCTATTCAGAAATTGTTCTCATGAGTATGTTTATAAACTTTTGTTCCATGAGTTGGGTTTAGTATTTTGCTCAATGATTTTACTTTCTATAGTGTGTGTATAAAGGCAATGAACTCTGGGTAAATTGAGGCATACATGTTCCTAAATCATCATGTTTTTATTAAACCACAGTTAGTGTGTACATGGTTGAACTGCCTTTTCTAAAAACAGTATAATGTGTATTCTTTAATTCAGTCTAATGAAACTTGTCTTCCCATGTAAATAACACCACACTGATAGGCATACAAAAGAAAAACTAGAGAAGTATGGCTGCAATACAAGGCAGGATATATTTAGTGTGAAATGAACCCAGCAGATGGCATCTCGAGGAGACTCCTCTCAGGACAGGAGCACAAGAGGAGTATATGTCAGAGAGGTAGTCCTGAAGCAGGGTTTTAAAGGTTAAGGGTAAAAAAACATTTAAAATTTTGATTTACATAAGCTGTTAAATATTCACTAGGGGCATTTTATCCTTTAATCATAAATCTGTGCTAAGTAGAGTTCATAAAGCTGCTATGGCATGTTCCTACTTGTCACCACAATGCATTCTTAGAAGCCTGACTGTAGAACAGATTGTTATAAAAATTTTATATTTCCTCATAGGAACAATGTTATAATTTGATGTTATGTGGTAGGCCAAGCATTAGATAAATCATGGACATGACTGAAAAATGTCATCAAGCAAGACATACAACTGTAAATTTGTGTAATAATTTTAAATGCTAAAACTATGCTCCATGTCCTTTGCAGTGGGCACAAATGTACCATACACTGATAACTCATGGGCCCCAGTGAATCACAAAAATCGAATATATAAAATACAATCCTGTTGTATTATGAATTTGAACTATCCATGAGATTTGGTTAATTTTCCACTACTGCTTCTTACTTAGAAGACTGGAGGCACTCCCCCTCCCTACCCCTGCAGCCCATTCCATTAGACTGAAACAGTCACCACGCTGAATGTGATCTATGGTAGTCCAATTCATCTCACTTACAGATCATTCACTGAATGAGACGTGTTTGAGACCAAAATGTGGCCACTGTGAGATGGCTCTGTGGAAATCCTATTCCTAAGCGGAAGAGGATATGCATGTGCTCCAACTGACACAACTTGGCATACCGCTCTTGTTCGTTTGCTTGTTTCCCTCTTGAAAGGTAGTGGCACAGGGGAATGAAAGAAATTTATCTTTGATTACAAAATAGGTAAAAATATCTCCGTATCTCCTTCTTTCTGGGATATTCATGGAGGTGCCATTGCCAGGTGCTACAGGAAGAGGCAAGGTGAGAAACTGTTGATTTAAAACATATAAGAAATAAGAGGCATCTCAGTAAGGGTTGAGAGCCATTAAGGACTGTCAAAATCAGAAAGTGGTCTTGGGTAGAGACTCTGAAGTACATACGGAATTCAGTATAGAAACTAAGACTAATCGGGCACCTGGGTGGCTCAGCTGGTTAAGCGACTGCCTTTGGCTCAGGTCATGATCCTGGCGTCCCGGGATCGAGTCCCGCATCGGGCTCCCTGCTCGGCAGGGAGTCTGCTTCTCCCTCTGATCCTCCCCCATCTCATGCTCTCTCTCTCTGTCTCATTCTCTCTCCCAAATAAATAAATAAAATCTTTAAAAAAAAAAAAAAGAAACTAAGACTAATCAAGGCGCTGACTAAGTGAATAGGGACCTACAGGTTTAAAAGAGCTAAGGGAGCATGTGAAAGCTCTAGGTCTTTCTCCACAGAGGGAATGCCTCCTGAGGCAGCTTTTTGGTCCTGCCTCAGTGGCCATTGTTGTCTTTCTGCCTAATGGTACCATCCTACACAGGAGTGAACTGCGTTGGGATGTAGCAAGGTTACACTGGAAGTATTCAAACACTGAATGATTATTGTCAAAAGAATTGCAAAGACAAAAATAATAAAAAACAATTGAGAATTGATTTGCTGTTGTGGTCTCACGCAAAAGAGCAAGAGTTATTTTTCTACTGAAGATAGATTGATCCCCTTACTTTTTGAAGGTTATGGACTTTCCTTGACCAGAAATTATCTCACTTTTAAAAGCGAGACAATCCAAGAAATTTGATAATGATGGTTTGCCTTAAGGGGTGAGGTTTTATGGGTGAGGTGAGGGCAGAGTACCCAAATCCCACACTAAGAGGAGATTTTGTGGAGGGGGCAGAGGAGACAAAAGGGCTAAGTATGCTGCTAGTTGAGAGGAAGCTGTACCCGACTCCAGGGAAATACTTCAGAAGAGGCTGAAATCAGGAGTATCTGATTTATTTTTTTTCATTGCTACATAAATTTGTGTTGCAGGTAATTTTATTTTCTCTAGTTCACTCTCAAAGGTCCTTAGTTTTTCACTTATTTTTTGAGTGGGGTGATACCTTGGAGGTTTGTTAGACAGTGAGATTTTTTTTATTTTTTAAAGATTTTACTTATTTGTCAGAGAGAGAGCGAGAGAGAGCACAAGCCGGGGGGAGCAGCAGGCAAAGGGAAAAGCAGGCTTCCCGCTGAGCAAGGAGCCCGATGTGGGACTCGATCCCAGGACCCTGAGATCATGACTTGAGCAGAAGGCAGCTGCTTAACCAACTGAGCCACCCAGGCATCCCAGATAGTGTGATTTTTTTAAAGATGCTCATTCTGAGGAAAGTTGTATTTTTGAAAGATAATTAAAAATAGTTTCTTATGTCTAAAAATGTCTTATTAATTTGACTTAAATATTTATGTTTAAGATAATGCTAAATTTATTAAACAGAAAAGTAAAGTAACTATACCAAAATATTCTAGGTCCAATAGATAACAGCAGAAACTAATTGTAAAACTCCCAGATATCTATGATTGCTGTGTATGTGGTGCTCAATATATTTACTTCTGGTTTCAGGTATATTTCAAAGAACCCCTGAGTTTCTTTTTAAATTTTAGTCAATATTGCTCTTATATGTTATCAGCTGTTTCTATCACTAGTACATTCAATATTTTCTGACATCGGCTATCTTCAATCTCCTATATCTTTAATTTCATTTACAGTGTGACAAATAAGCATGCTCAGAGTTCACCTGTCCTCCAAATTAATCACACACATGTCTATGCACACACGATGCGTGCGTGCGCGCACACACATAAGCTAAAAGACAAATTTAGGAACTCTTACCTTTTCCCAAACACCAGTTTCTGAGTTTGTTACAAACCATCAAGGGACAGGTATGTATGTGCTTTCTCTGCCCTTAATTTTCACGTCTGGTGGAATTGTTTGGTCCAGTGTTATGGTTTTTAATCTTGGAGCTGACAAAGTCCATCATCCTTTCCCCTCCCTCCTTTTGTTTTTCTTCTCTAGAGCATTTGATGCTGTAACCACTTCTTTGAAAGTCAGTAGTCCTCTCTCACAACTTCTTTGGTACTTCTGCTTCCCATGCTTACCTTCACTCTGTGTGACAGCCTGTCATGGGTATCCCCCAATATTTGGCACTGGTCACCCTTAGTGATCTTGTGTGCACAAAATTATTTTTTGTTTATTTAGAGAGAAGGGTCCCAAAATGTGCATCCTTGGACTGACTTCTGCAAGACTCCTACTCCCAATGTCTGCTGGGAATTTCTACCTACTTACCCTCACAATGGCTTTCTGTCAGAGGTGCAGCAGGAAGAAAGCAAGTCTATCAGTCCAAATCCTACCTGTTTTCTCAAAGTCAGTTGAGATATCAGCCCTACTGTGAAATCCCTCTAATTAAATAAGCTCTCCTTCATTTGGGCTACATTGTACCAATTTCTAGAATATCACTAAATTTATTCTTAAACTTGCTTAGTAAATGTGTTTATATCACTCTAACACCGTTTTAAAATTTACTGAAGGGAAAAAAAATTCAGAAACAGTAAAGTCATTAAATATTCAGTTAGAAGCCATTTTAGTAATATGCATATATATGTATATATTACACTTAGGCTAATATAAATGGCTCAGAATTTGTTTCATTAGAATCTGTGAAAATGCTAATAGTGTTATATATAATGACCTTAAGAGCTACCAATATAAGATTGGCTTTATTTTGTAAGTATATACACCATATATAGAAGATTTTATTTCCTGCAGATATTTGGTCAATATATTTAAAGCTAAATCCTGTAATTCTAAATTTAAATTTTTTTTTTTTTTAAGATTTTATTTATTTACTTGACAGAGAGAGACACAGCGAGTGAGGGAACACAAGCAGGGGGAGTGAGAGAGGGAGAAGCAGGCTTCCCGCGGAGCAGGGAGCCCGATGCGGGGCTTGATCCCAGGACCCTGGGATCATGACCCGAGCCGAAGGCAGACACTTAACGACTGAGCCACCCAGGCGCCCCTGTAATTCTAAATATTAAACTGTAACCTAGGCATTTTCCTTTAATATAAAAAGGAGACCAGCTTTATGTGAGATGCATACACTTCACAGAAATTCTCAGTTATTAGTGTTGCTACAAAATTTACATTTTAATAGCACACCAGAATCAGGGTATGCACAAAAGTGGTCTCCATAAAGAATAGGTAACAACTTTATGTGGCAAAATATGGGGCTGTCTTTTTGTTCTCTCTATGTTCATTTATATCTTAATGCTCTCATATGATTTCACTGTGGGGAAAAAACCCAAAGCACATATCATGCTCACTGCTAATTGAAATCTTTGTTCATGTTTTCTTTATCTAGTTTTTCATTCCAACTCAATATGCTAATTCATTATTTCAATATGGTATAGTATCATATTACTAATCACTATCAATAGCCCATATGGCCTCTTCATTCATGTAAGTTCAAACTAACGGTGTCCTATCTCAACATGCTTTACTTCCAACTGTTGTAATAATGATTTGTTGTAACATACATATTATTGCCAACTACCAGATGATGTATTTGTATATTTATTACAACAATTATGACTGTGGACAAATGGCATCTCCTTAAATGTGACACACTTGTGTACTATAGAACTCTCACAAGAGTTTGAAGAGACCCTCGGCTGGGCAGTATTTTGCAGATTCTGACTCTTGGTTTCCTCATTTGTTAAATGATATTGGTGCCTATCTCCTAGAGATTTTGCAAGCACATGTGACAGCGTTCCATCCCAACACTTAGCATAAAATCATCATTTAATAAATCTTACTTTTCTCTTTTTCCTAACTGTATGTAAGAAATTTACAAAGGCAGGAAGGGAAAAATGAAGAGGGAAATCGGAGGGCGAGATGAACAATGAGAGACTATGGACTCTGAGAAACAAACTGAGGGTTCTAGAGGGGAGGGGTGTGGGGGGATGGGTTAGCCTGGTGATGGGTATTAAAGAGGGCACGTTCTGCATGGAGCACTGGGTGTTATACGCAAACAATGAATCACGGAACACTACATCAAAAACTAATGATGTAATGTATGGTGGTTAACATAATAAAAAAAAAAAATTTTGGTGTTAAAAAAAAAAAGGCTCACTTTCTCCAGGAGTCTTTTCCTGGGATTCTAACACCCAGATCAGTACAATTTTTCTACAAAGTGCCATATAGTAAATATTTTAGGCTTTGTAGGCTGTATAGGTATAACCTCTGCTGTGACTACTTAACCATTGTTTCATAAAAGTTGCCATGGACCAGACAATATGCAAATTGATGAGCATGACTGTGTTCTAATAAAACTTTATTTACTAAAAAGAAAGAAGTAACTGGGATTAATTTGTCCCATAGTCCATAGTTCAGCCCGTATTATCATCTTATTTCTTCATTAATACCTGGAGGAGTTATTTTAGTCTATTTTAGTTATGTTTTAGGCTCTGATCTAGACAGAGTTACACAACAAGGCATATCTCATTTAATTCGCTCTTAGAACTCAGTTCGTACTTAAAGCTGGAGTTAGAAAAAAACTTACCACAAAACAAGTCAGTTAGAGAAAGACAAATACCGTATGATTTCAGTCATATGTTGAATTTAAGAAACAAAACAGATGAACATAGGGGAATGAGAAAAAAAAAAAAAAAGAGGGAGGCAAACCATGAGAGACTCTTAACTCTAGAGAACAAACTGAGGGTTGATGGAGAGAGGTGGGTGGGGGGATGGGCTGATGGGTGATGGGTATTAGAAGGGCACCTGTTGTGATGAGCACTGGGTGTTATACATAAGTGAATGAATATGTAAGTGATGAATCACTAAATTCTACTCCTGAAGCCAATATTACACTATATGTTAACGAACTAGAATTTAAATAAAAACTTGAAACAAACAACTTACCTTCTGAAGGCCTCTCCTTCTTGACAATATGTCTCTAATTCTTTTTTTCCTTCTTCCTTTTCTGATGATTTTTCTTTCTGTTAAGAAGAAAATACATTTAATTTTTATTAATCTTAGTTAGACATTATTCCTTTAAATTTTTTTTTCTCATTTTTGTCAACATTTTTTATAAATCCGTTTTATGTAAGCAGCACCAAACTTTATTTTCTAAGCTTTTCTTTTTAATCCAATGACAAGACACTATTCCTCATATAATGGGGTGCATATTACCATGCCACACCTTTTGAGGCTTTTCAAGAGCGCAATATTCTCACAGTCTCTATCCTTATCAGTTCTTGCTCACGCAAAATTACCAACCATATTAGTGGTCAGAGCTGCTATTCTATAAGGCACTATTAACTCCAGGTGAGGCTTGAAGCAATCTTTAAAAGAAGGCTTTGGGACAATGTAGGCAGTCCACCATACATTACAGAACAGAAGTTAATTTAACTTTCATAATAAAAAAATCACTGTCCTAAAATTTCCCAGCCCTGGGCAGGGAGGTATACAAAACTCCATCAATGTGAAAATAAGTTATTTTGCCATTTTTAATAATGTCCTTTTCTCAAGGGGTATTTGTTACATCTTACTCATTCTTCCTTCAGAAAAGTTTCTTCATTTTAGTCTTATCATGGGGATACAGTATCTAACACATAAAAACATGGAAACTGAAGTCAAACCAATAATCTTCAATGCATGTGAAATTCCTACATGCCAAGCAGTAGTATCAAATAAAATCTGTTTTAAAAAATTAGGGATAGGGATGCCTGGGGGGCTCAGTCAGTTAAGCATCTGTCTTCGGCTCAGGTCATGATCCCAGAGTCCTGGGATCGAGTCCCGCATTGGGCTCCTTGCTCAGCGGGGGTCTGCTTCTCCCTGTGCCTTCTCTGCCTGCCACTCCCCCTGCTTGTGCTCTCTCTCTGACAAATAAATAAATAAAATCTTAAAAAAAAATAGGAATAGACATAGTGAAAGACTTGAATGTACCACCTAGAGTGGACTACTGTATTACATTGACCTAAGCAAAGACCATAACAGAGATCTAGCTCTTACAAGTTAGTTTTCAAAGAATAAAAACAAGGAATATAAAAGCTAAAAATTAAGTGAAAATGAAAGTAAGACATTCTTCTGTTAGAATGTTTTACTCTCACAGTGGAAGGAATCCAAGGATTTACAAAGATGGAAAACAAATCTGTAATGATTACTTTGGCATGATATCTGCATCTCTCATGAATGCAGGATATCGGTAGCGTGTATGAGCACATAGCAACCTTGGTCTGGATTCATTTGCATGCTGCACTACACTATTTTCTTTTTGTTTTCGACAAGTGATTATTAATCGAGATCATGTCACATAATCTGCTCAGTTCAGCGCATCCTTACTTATTCCATGGATTGTACTCCTTTGAAGCAAAAACTTTGTTCCCAAGCTGGTGGCACATTTGTAAAAGGCACGAAAAAGTACAAAAATATGTTTGACTCATTCCCAGGTAAAAAAGAAAGAATGTGCAAAATACACTAAGAGGCTTTGGAAAAAACACATCTAGAAAAAAATTTAAGTCCTCTATAATTATTATCTAAATGCTGATAAGATTATGATGGTTAACTTTTATTTTTATCTTGTGTCTTTTTTTTCTAAACTGAATATTAATGTTTTCAGAAGAAAAGTTTTTTTGATAAAGATTCAGCTCTGAGAGTCTGTAAATCTCAGGCAAATATATAGAATGTAAGCAGTTTCTGGTAGGAGTTCTCAAAAAATTCACCCTTTTTGGGAACTTTTGAGTTTTCCCAGGTTTTAGCAGGAATTATTTAGTTGTCATTGTTTCTAGAATTAGTGGAGCATGATCTGAAACAGACACGTTACAAAAGGTAACTGCAGGCATTTTTTTCCACAAAGATATCTTGTTGTTGTTTTTGTAATTGTTAGAGCATTAAGTCCAATGTTGATCCAAATAAAAAGTGCTTTTCATTTTCAGGGACTAGACTCCTGTTACCAATGAACAAAAAGTCACCCACTTTGCTAATAACTGAAATATTATCATATCTCCATCCCAGATAGTGTTTCATTGAACAGATACTTATTTGGCATCTCATGTGTCAGGCATTACTTAAGCAGTTGAGATATATTCAGCTAAAAAGAAGCATCAGAAACACTTTATTGAAACACCTAAAAACTAAACAAGACAAGGGTTAAATGTCAGTTTGTACAATATGTTCTCACACTGTCAAACTAATACATTCTTTGCTAAAGAACAATGAGAGTTTCCTTTGCAGCTTAGTCTGCCTTGTACATAACTCAGTTTTTCAGCAATGCAGATATCATTGGTAGAGATATAAATAAATATGGCTACATAATCTGTTCTCTTTGATTAGATGAAACACATGCACATCATCATTGTTCTTATGAATTTCCTGATTAAATTTTGAATTTCTTTTGTTAATGCATATGTGATGATTTTTTCTTCTGGTTTTCTATATATTATAACAAGAAAATAAACTTTTTAACTTTCAGGAAAAATACCCCTCTCTATATATTTTGTATAAATATTTTTAAGAACTCCACTTAACAGCAATATGTTTATGCTTAATGGCCTAGCCGCCATTAGTGAATTTATATGTAATTTTACTGATTGGGATTGCTTTAGGTCAGGAATTCTTCCTTTCTGTAAATGCATTAAAGGATTTCTAAATGATGAGTTCCAAAATCGGTTTTATGTTCTGGCAGAATTTTGCCAACAAAGTAAACTGAGCAAAGGGCTGAAACAACCATGGCTCCATGAAGCTCAGATGATGCTCCTGCAAAATGAGCTTCGATTCATTTACAGTTACGGTAGGAATTAGTTTTCTGGCCTTTGGCTCAAGATGAAGGACCCCTATAATTAGACTTCAAAGTTCTGCATGTGATTAAATTGGCAATCCTTTGATTCTCCTCATCAAAAAACGTTATACACATTTTCAACCTCTCTCTATTTGCCTTCAAGCTTTTGTGCTTTCCCCTTTATGTGGTATCAAAACAGTTTAATAGGACATCTATTTTAAGTCCCATAAATATAAATACCTTGGGGATTTTTTTTTATATAAATGAGATAAGAATTAGTATGATGGCTTCTCTCCTTAATTTTTTAATAAAGCTGTTAGGATACTTTCAAAAACTTCTGAGGTCTGGAAAGTAAGGACAGAAGAGGAAAACCTTAGAAAAAGCTCTTGTTCTAAGAGGAAATTCTTTTGATAACAAAGATAAAGAAGGCACACAGTCCTGCTGAAATTAGAAAGGGACAAAGCCAAGAAAATGTTTTTCTCTTATGTATAGCCCTTGGCATGTTGTAGTTGCTTAGGAGATGTTCATTTAGTTATAATTACAGATGGGATATCATAATTACAGATAATTACATAATGATTATATAATTTAATATGATAATGAAAATGCCCTGAACTGGTGAGAAGTAATCACCGATACTAAGATTTTCCTGGGGAGGTCTCCATTTCTAACCTACCTTTTTTTATTTTTCTGTAATACTAATTTTGCAAAAATATGTGCTTAATAAAAGCACAGGTAAATGAAGTAAAAATAAAATTGGGCATGCTATTCATATACATAAATATGCTTTTTTATCATGGTAAAATATACACATAAAACTTACTATTATAGGTGCTTTTAAGTGAATAGTGCGGTGGCATCAAGTACATTCACATTGTTGTATAACCATCACTCACTTCCCTCTCTAGAACTTTCTTGTCTTTCCAAACTAAGCTCCATACCTTTAAATATAATTCCCGATCTCCCCCACAGCCCCTGCAACCATCATTCTACTGTCTGTCTCTATGAAATTGTCTACTCTGGGTACCTTACGTAAGTGGAATCCTATAATATTCTGTTGGCTGGTTTATTTTGCTTAGTAGAATGTCTTCAGGGATCATTTTTGTTGTAGCATGTATCAGAATTTCTTTTTTTTTTTTTTT
>NC_138370.1:7226701-7269342 GCF_054177405.1 Leptonychotes weddellii
TGACCATCACAAGTCCACCCCTCGTCAACTTGATATCATATACATTTTTTTAAAATCACACTTAATTTCCAAATAAGGAGAAAACAAGATCATAATTAAAGCTAACATGTTACAACTATCCATTATACAACTGGAAGTGCACTAACTCCTTTCTGAGAAGAGGAAACAAAGTCCTTAGGTGATGTTCACTATTCTCCTGGATATCCTTTAGCTTAAATACTATGATGTAAAGTTAACAATACTTGAATATTAAGATATATAGCCAATACATCTTATGTTGTATAAGGGGATAAGAAAGGAAGACTGAGATATTTGCTATACAAATCCAAACAAAAACATATTCAAAATAAAATAAATATTCATGACAATTAAAATCCTCATTTCTGTAACTGGTCATGTGGTTGTAGACGGCATTTATCACTACCTTCTCTCATTACCCATTTCATATTTTCATTGCCCTCAGAAAGCACCTTAGCTGATTGTGGTTCTTTACCTAGTGGCGTGACCCAAATTTTCATTCCTGGAGGATCCAGATCATTGGTTGCCCTGCCTAAGTTGGATTGTCACACTTTTCCGTATACTTGGACATGGTGATATTAAGAGACCTCCTAAGGTATCGCCTGTATTCTGGACATAATCTTTTTAACCTCTCTTGTGCAGTAGTTATCAATTCCCTCTTGATAATTAGCATTAGTTACCTCAGCCAGCATAGTAACTAGTAACTCTTTTCTTTTCCTTTTGATTCATAGAATGAAGATTTCAGAGTGGCTAGGTGACAGTCTTAACTTCCAGCTCGATGAAATCATTGTTGTATCTCTTGATGAAACATTCCTCCCATTGGAAACTAGCCTTGTCGGCCAGCAGAGCATAAAGTTGCAGGAACAGGGAGCAAACATTTCACTAGTAGGTAACTATAGGTAATGGTGGTGCCACTGCCATTTCTACTCCTCAATTCCTGGACCTGTGAGTTGTGGCTGTGGGAGTGTATCCTCCAAGCCTTAGCATCTGAGTGATCTTAGGAAGTTCTGGGAATAGAGATCGTCAGAGGCATCAGTCCCTAATGCCAACATCCTGATCTAGACAAGAAAACCATTACTTTGTATTCCCAAGGTCAACACTCTAATTTAAATTTTTTTTGCAGAAAGAATTATTCATTAAAGTAGTATCTGATTTTTTGTTTGTTTCAGTCTTTCCTTATCATCTCTTAAACATTCATCTCCTGTGCTGCTGTTTTACATCCCAGTTAGACAGTCTGTCTGTTGTACATGATGTAATGGATTGTCTCAAAACTTTTAATCATATACAAAAATGCAGCCTCTATCTAAATTAATACAGAATAAGGCACTGTATAAGTGTGAGTGAGAAACCATTACTCAAAATACATTTTAGGACAAAGGAACATGTTGGCTCAAAGTGTCCAAGCAAAGGTTGAAATGTCAAGCTACAAGAAGCACAAAGATACAGCTGGACTTTAACAATTCTTTGTCTTGACCTTTTCTTTCCCAAATCTCTGTTTCTCTCTGAAGTGCTGACTTTATTTCTTACCGATGATACCTTCTTTCACATGGGGTTAGTGTTGTAACCAAAAATGCTCTTACTTTCTGTCTCTGGGCAAAGAGAGGACAAAGAAAAATTCTCTTTCAGTTCTGGTTCATGGAATGCTAGAAAGGGCTCTCAGTAGTACTGACTAGAGTCCTGTGCTGAGGCTGTATCATGAAAGATCTCGTTCTTGCAGGAACTTCGTACTTGAAAGAGGAACGGAGGAGCAGTTCTCAAAGAAAGTGGGGAGGTATTTTCCAAAGGAGAAGAGACCAAATGATAGTTAAAATAGACAGTCTTTCAAAATTTTTCTTTACTTTTCCTAAATAAAAACCTTCTGATTTAACCAGATTTTCTCAGATATACCAAAGGCTTTTCAACTTTTGCTAATGCTGATTTCCCCAGTTTGAATGGCTCTCCATATCCCCACTCATACCAGAACTTCGTATAAAATGTGCTTCAAATTCTACTCCTACAAAATGTTTTCAAGTCAACTGAAACTTCAGGAATTTAAAATTATTGTGATGAATTATTTTCATTTTAAAGGTGGTATATACTAATTTATGTTCCTATTTATGTTTTTTCTAATATTGGCTTTTATAATTATGTGAAAATGTAGCCTCATTAATTATAATAAAGTTTTAAATTTCTGGTAACAGTAGTGTATATTGAATTTCAGAGCACTCTTTTACCAAAGTCAGAAAAACTGCATTCAAATTGCGAGGATTCTTGAGGGTCAAATTTAGATCTAATATGTAAGTGTTAAGAGTTTGTATCATTTTCAAAATCATTTTCATAGAGCAGTTTAAGTTTTACAGCTGTACTGAACAGAAGGTACAGAGATTTCCCATATACCCCTGCCCCACACATTCACAGCTTCCCCCATTATCAACACCCCCACCAGAGTGGTATATATTTTATAACTGATGAAACTACTGTATTAAATTCTAAATTAAAAGTCAATAATAATTAAGTCAAAATGGTGTTTTTGGAAGATGTAAGTGGAAGTAATTTTTGTTAAGCTGACAAATTGAAGATAGAAAATGTAACAGAAGTAAAAAAACTATATTATTGCAGTCCTATTTTCCTATTATGAGCTGATTCAGTAGAATTCTTCTGATGTAAAAAAATAAGTTTACACAGCTGCAGAATTCAAGGCATGTTATATACTTAGCACAGGCATTTTGTTTTCATTGAAAAAAAAATTAAAAATGCATTCATTCACCTTTTTTATGGTGATCTAAGATCTTTTGGTTTACTATAGTTATTTGTATAGTGGCACTTAAATTTTATTGCATAAATCATATGAATATGTTTGGTGTCAGTTTTGGTTCTCTTAACGTGGAGCAAAAATCCATGTAAATACTTGTGAAGGAAACTGTGTACAGTATCTTCTATATTTTACTACTTACAAAAAGTTGCAAAAATAATGCAGAGGGTTTTCATGTACCATATGTAAGTAACCACACTGCACTGTTAAAATCTGGAAGCTGACATTGGTATAATTCTGTTTACTCAGGTATAGGTCTTACTTGAGCTTAACCCATTTTTATGTGCACTTTTCATTTTAATATATGGTTCTGTGAAATTTCACAGCACGTGTAGATTTGTGTAACCATCACTACAATCAGGATGAAAAACCATTCCTTAAACATAAAGAATCTTCCTCCTGTAAACAGTGGCATTTACTTTTTGTTACATCATAGGATTTATCATATTTCTTCTGCACTTCTAGTTGTAGTTTCTTTACAGTTTAATCAGAAATTCAAGTAAAGTGTTAAGACCCAATCTGCCTGTTGTATTTCTGTATTTTCATAACAAAAATATTTTATAGTGGTCTTATTCACCTCTACAAGGACTTTCAAAAACATTCATAGTTTTCACAGGAACACACATTTTATTGATTAAGATATATTTTGATAAATCACATAATTTCAAAAACAGTTTCACCTGGCGTAAACAGAGTTGCCTAGGGAAAGCACATCCCAGGTTAGGTAAGCATGCAACCAACTGGTGGGAGTAGAAGACACAGGCCTATTCCAGAGAATAGGTTGCTGGCTGTGAGCCTTAAGCATCTCATGGGCATTGGCGATCATGTTTCACAACGAGTAACTGTGCACTATGCTACCTGAAGGTCAAGATTAATTCAAATATGATTGTTCATAACAGAATTACAGAACAAGACAGAGGATCATAAGGGAGGAGAAGGAAAAATGAAACAAGACGAAACAAGAGAGGGAGACAAACCCTAGGAGAGTCTTAATCTCAGGAAACAAAGTGAGGGTTGCTGGAGTGGAGGGGGGTGGGAGGGATGGGGTGGCTGGGTGATGGACACTGGGGAGGGTATATGCTATGGTGTGCAATGTGAATTGTGTAAGACTGACAAATCACAGACCTGTACCCCTGAAACAAATAATACATTAAATGTTAATAAAAAAAGAAAATGATTTATAATAACAACAACAACAAAAAAGAATTACAGAAGTAGACCCAAAACAACGAGAAAATTGCAGAGACTATAAAGGCAAAACTAGAAAACTCAAAATACACAGGGTATTGATGGTGATTAAGAACACTGCAGCTAGAACTCATGTTCTGTATAAAGACAGTGCCTACTACAGAGTTCCAGGCATTAATTACTTACTATTTAAAAATGAAGGTTTAGAGAGACAAGTCTTCTAGTAAATTACAGAATTAACAAATGTAGTTTTCTTTTTTTTTAAACAGGGAATCTTCTGGTTTTCTTTATTATGGTGACACTTTGTTGTTAGATTTGTTTTTATTTTTAGTATTCATATGGTTCCTGTAAAAAAAGATAATTATGTTCATGCTTAAGAAAAGGATCAAAATATGTCTAAACTCCAAGCAGGTTCTTGGATGAAGTCCTGAAATAAGGTGTATTGAGGTGGCTGGCATTTCCCCCACCATTCTATTCAGTACTGTTTCCTGAATATCAAGGAGAGATTGCCTTTGGGAATATGTATTTTAATCTGTGTACCGTGAAGTCAATAATTCAACATTATTCTCACCGAAACTGTTCCTTGCTTTGATGCTAAAGATACTATGTTTTCAGATAGCTTTGTACCTAGATGAAGTTGTATTTGGAACTTTAAGAGGTCATGTGGTAAGACTGCTATTACAGAAGATTATGATGCTAACAGTGGGTTTGCTTTGCTTGTGAATATGAATTTTGAAGGGAAAACATAGATGTGGCTTTAAGTCACATCTTCTATCAAAAACTTTAGAATCTAATTTTGAAAATAGTTGGAGTTTTGAAAGAACTTAACCAAGCTATAGAATGCCAAATTGTGATGCTTTACAAATGATATCTCAACTAAACCTTAAAACTTGCCAAATTGTTTGAAAATGTTGAAGGTGATAAAACATGAGAAATGGAACTAGCTGATTCCATGGGAACCCAATTGTATCCACATGAAAAATCAGCTGTAGTGCAAATGGTTTCACAAGAAAACAGAAAAAAAAAAAAACTACTATTTTGGAAATGTCAAAGTAGTTCATACTATAAACAATAACTTTTTCTTGTGGAAAAGACCCACCAGAAGTTATTTTTGGAAGAGATTTTACTCATTTGACAAAACTATTACAGTTACTGAGATGATGCTACCAATTTCTGTGGTAGCAAACATCTTTTTTTTTTTTTTTAAAGATTTTTTATTTATTTATTTGAGACAGAGAGAATGAGAGAGAGAGAGCACATGAGAGGGGGGAGGGTCAGAGGCAGAAGCAGGCTCCCTGCCGAGCGGGGAGCCCAATGCGGGACTCGATCCAGGGACTCCAGGATCATGACCTGAGCCGAAGGCAGTCGCTTAACCAACTGAGCCACCCAGGCGCCCCTGTGGTAGCAAACATCTTTATCTACAAAAAAATTAAAACCAATCAACTGAGGAAAGAATATAATGTTAATGATAAACTTCTGAAAATGCTACCAGTTAAAAAGGATTGGACTAATTAAGAATACTGAATGGACCAAGTAAGAGATGTATCTCGTTATGTTTGGCAAACAGACACACACTCTAAAAGAGAAATAGACAAATCTTTGTGATAGATTGACTTTTGTGTGGCAAGAGAGGGAGAAAGAGGTCCAGATGGAGGGAGAAGAGAGTGGTATAGAGAGGATATTGATTTGGGGAAAATATAATAAATCTTACTCAGACAGATTGACTTGAAAGTAAGAAAAAAAATCTGAGTAAAAATACAAAAAAGTAGAATGCAAGTTATAAAGATAAGAGTGAGCTTTTGCTTGAATTCAAGGACAAAGGATGCTTTAAGTGACAGAAATTTTATTTTTAATTTTATCAGGCTATTTTGCTATTAGGTACAAATAACTGAATTTTACAGGTATAGGATTACTTTAAAGGAACAAAATACATTGCAAGCTTTAAACATTAAAGACTATGTGTTCTTTTTTTCATAAATCTTACAGTTCCTAATAATATTACTTATCTTTGGTTTACTAATAGCAATTATAAATTAACATGAATTGAACAGTTAAGTACTGAACATTAGGTTAGTTGACACTATTTTTTTTCATATTGTATTCATGAGAATAACCCATCCAAGATTTTAAAAAATAAAGTTGATAAGTAGTAAAAACTGGATTCAACTTCAGACACTTCGAAGGTAGTAACAAATTTACTTAGATATAGATATTTCAAAATCCTCACAGGAGGTTAAGATGTACTTATTTTTGCTTCATGTTTGTGAGAACAATAATTTATTTGACTATATCAATAATAATAGGGCCATGAAAAACAAGAGATAGCTTATTTTGAACAAATGCAATATTTATGAAAAAATGGCCAATCACTTTGAAGCCCTCTATCAATGGGAGAAATTTGTGGTGTACACTTTGACTCACTTATTTGTATGTTTTCTCTTGTCTGTGAAATTTTGGCAGCGGGCATTGCAAAAACATGGGGGCATTTCAGGATGCTATTAGGTTGGAAAGAGATTGAAGTGAATTTTAATGTAACATAGCTGCAGTATGAAAAGTTTAAAGAACCTACAATGTAAAAACAAAGTTTTCTGACACTGGTAGTGAACGTTTTCCTCAGAGTTATCTCGACATGGCAGAAAAGAGAAAATTAAAATTTTTATGAAAGAAATATTTCATAATTTTGCTTTTTCCGGTTGGATTTAATAGTGCAGAATCACATTCTGAGAAACCGGGTAAGCTTTTACAGATATAAATATTTCTATCACACTTATAATAATTTCCTTAAAGATATAATACATTTACTTTTTACCACAAACTTGTATAGAAATTGCAATTATAGATTACAATAATAGAAAATATGCAATCATTTATATTCATTTTTGTGCTTCATTTACAATGGAAGTCTATTTTATGTATACCGGTAAACCATACCTTTAATATTATGAAGGCAGATGAATTTCCCCAAGACTAATGCTATTTTTAAAAATTGTATAGAAATTAAGGACAAATACTGTTTTTGACATCAGTAGCGAGTAGCCAGAAAGACAAACATTAGAAAAAAAAAATTGTTCTAGAGATTTGCAGGTGACTTTCAGAGATTTAGAATTGAGTAGCACATATATATTTTTCCTTCAATATCACATGTATAGAGTTTACTGTCTCTCTACATGATTGCAAGTTATTTAAGTCTTATTTTACATTAACTGAAAAAAGGTCAGAACAAATCTGACTGAATTTGATAAATATGTGAAATGAAAAACATTAATTCAACACTGCTGCAGGCCATAGAAATACTTAAATAGGACAGTGGAGAGAAGAAAACCAATAATCAGATAAGCAGAGAGCTCTAATTGAAGATGTAAAGCAAGGTGGACACAGGTCATAGTACTGGGGCAGAAGAGATACCAAATACCTACAGAAACAAACCCAGGGTCAAGAAACAGAAAAGCAGGTGAGGTAACTGATGTCCCACTCGCTATTGCTAATTAATAAGCCATCTCAGAATGAAGTGGCAATATAACCATTATATTAAGCTCCCAGATTGTGTGGGTCTGGAATTCAGCCAGGGTACAGATTTGGGTCCAAGAAAGTGGAATCTTTAGTTTGATAATTAGGTAAACCCCAGACACACCAGGACAGGTTGAATAGTGGAGGAGCATGGGAGACAAGATTTTGCTGTCACCATTACTGGCAATTTATAATGTCAAGTATAAAATAAAAGATACCTCATTCAGAGACTAGGACAAAGGAATCGTGCTAGATTACCTGGCTTGGTGGAATACTGTTGTCCTGGCTGATAGTGAAATATTTTAGTATGCTTTCATAGACATTGATCACTCTCTAAAAGTTCCACACCAAAACTAACATATGTTTGGTCAGTGGAGGTTATTTCATTCTCAATTACCGTTTCACAAATTCAAAAAAATGATGACATAAAATAAGCTTTACACTAACACTGGACTGATGAACTTGTTTCACTGAGATATAATACCATGAAATTCACCCTCTAAAAATACAGTTGTCCCTCAATCAATGGGGGTGTTAGAAGTAAGTGCCAATCTCTCTCACAGTCTGAAATCCATGTATTATTTTTAACTCTACAAAAACTTAACCAGTAATAGCCTACTGTTGACCAGAAGCCTTACCAATAACATAAACAGTTGATTAACACATATTTTGTATGTTACATGTATTATCTATTGTATTCTTGTAATAAAGTAAGCTAGAGAAAATAAAATGTTCTTAAGAAAATCAAGAAGAGAAAATACATTTGCATTACTATACTGTATTTATAAAAAAGAAATCCACATATAATTCACCCACACAGTTCAAACCAATGCTGTTCAAGGGTCAGCTGAATAAAATTCAGACGTTTTAAATATATTTAAAACCTGTACAACCATCACGGATCTCTAATTCCAGAATATTATTTTAGGATCTTTAAAGGTAAACTCATACTCATTAGCAGTCACCACCCATTTACCCTCCCTCTAATCTCTGGAAACCAGTAACCCACTTTCTGTCTTTATGGATGTGTCTATTTGGGAAACTTACATGAACTCTTAATATGTGGCTTCTCTGTCTAACTTCTTTCACTTAACATGTTTTCAGTATTCACTCATGTTGTAGCCCATATCAGTACATTGTTCATTTTTATAACTGAATGGTATCCCATTGTATAGATAGATATAATTTTGTTTCTCCATAGATCAGTTGATGAATATTTGGGATTTGTCAACTTTTTTGGCTATTATGAATGATACTGCTATGAATATCTGTGCACAAGTTGTTATGTGAACCTGTGTTTTTAATTGTTTTAATACCTAGGAGTGCAGTTGCTATGATAACTATGTTTTAACTTTTTGAAGAAGTGCCAAATTATTTTTCAAAGAGGAAGCTCCATTTCACACTTCCACTAGGATTGTATGAGTCTTCCAATTTCTCCACATTCTCACTGAAACTTGTTGTTCCTCTTTCTGAAGATAGTGATCTTAATGAGTATGAAATGGAGTATCGTTGTGTTTTGATTTGAATTTCTCTAACTTGGCAATAATATTGAGTATCTTTTCATATGCTCATTGGCCATTAGGGTATCTTCTTTGGAGAAACATCTGTTCATCTATTTGCTCTTTTTTAAAATTGGGTTATTTATCTTTTTGTTGAATTGTTAAGTATATTCTGCATACCAGTCACTTATTAGATATACGATTTACCAATATTTTCTTGTATTCTGTTTTTTATTTCACTTCCTTGATGGGGCCCTTGAAGCATAGAAATTTTTAATTTTGATTAAGACAAATTTATTAATTTTCTTTTATTTTTTCTCTCTTTTCCTTTTCCTTCCTTCCTTCCTTCCTTCCTTCCAGTTTTGGTATCTTATCCAAGAAACCAATGCCTAATCCAAAATCACAGGTTTATTCCCATGTTTTCTAAGATTTTTAGACTTTTAGTTCTTACATTTAGATCTTTAATCAATTTTGAGTTAGTTTTGGAAGTGATGTATGAGTTAGGGGCTCAATTTCCATCTTTTGCATGTGGATATCCAATTGTCACAGCATTATATGTTGAAAATACTATTTTCTCCCTATAGAATTATCTTGGCATCCTTGTTAAAATACAATTGACAATAAATTTAAGGATATATAGCTTGTCTCTTTATTCTATTGATATATTTGCCTATCCTATGCCAGTACCACATGATCTTGATTATTACAACTTTGTATAAAGTTTTGAATTAGGTGTGAGTCCTGAAACGTTGTTCTTCCTTTTCAAGACATTTCTGGCTATTCTGGGTCCCTTTCATTTTCATATACATTTTAGGATCATCTTGTCAATTTGTGCAAAAACAAAATAAAAGCACCTGGGATTTTGTTAGGGATTGCCCCAACTCTGTAGATTGATTTGGGTGTTTTGCCACCTTTACAATAATAAATTGTAGTTTTCTAATCCATTAACATGGGATGTCTTTCCAATTATTTGTCTTTAATTTTTTTAAACAATGTTTTGTAATTTCTGTGTATGATAATAGACTTATTTTGATTAATTCCTAAGTATCTTATTTTTTTTGATGTTGTAAATGAATTTCTAAAACAGATTTTTGGTTATGGCTAGCGTATAAAAACACAATGAATTTTTATTGATCTGAAATGCTACAACCTTGATAAACTCATATATTAGCCTTAATAATTTTTTGTGTGTGTGTTGTGGTTTCCTTTGGATTTATGTACAAGAATTTGTTATCTATGAAAGAAGAGAGTTTTGTTTCTTCTTTATCAATATACACTCCTTTTTCATGCCCTAATGCTCTAGCTACAACCTTCAGTATGGTATTGAATAGAAATGATAGAGGTGGATATCCTCATTTTGTTCATGTTCTTGCAATAGTTTGTAAAGAATTGGTATTGATTTTCCTTTATTTATTTGTAGAATTCACCAGTGAAACCATCAAATATATATCTATTCAGATTTGCTGTTTCTTCTTGAGTCACTTCCAACAGTTTTTTATCTTTCCAGTAATTTGTCAGTTTCATCTAAGTAATCTAATTTATTGGTGGAAGTTCATTGTATTCCCTGATAATCCTTTTTGGTTTTGTACCGTTGGTAATAATGGCCTCTTCTTGATTCCCAATGTCCATAACTTGAGTCTTTTTTCTTGCTGTATCCACCTAAAGTTTTTTCAATTCTGTTTTATTCAAAGAGCCCAGTTTTAGTTTTGTTGATTTTCTCTATTGTTTTTCTATTCTTTATTTTATTTACTTTCATCCTAATATTTATGATATCCTTTCTTTTTGATTTAGTGTGCTATTTTCTGTTAAGGTAGAAACTAGGTTATTGATTTGAGATTTTTCTTTCTTAACATAGGCTTTTACAGCTATAAATTCCTTCTGGTTATTGTTTTAGCTACATCCCATAAGGTTTGGTATATTGTTTATATTTTGCTCTATTTTTAAGTATTTTTCAATTTCTTCTGTGATTTTTTTCTTGACTCAGTTATTTAAAATTCTACATATTTCTACATATTTGTAAATTTGTAAATTTTCTACATTTCCTTCTCTTTAAATTAAATTTCTTTCCATTGCGTTAGGGAACATATGTTGCATGATTTTAATTCTTATAAATTCAGATTTGTTTTATGGCCTAGCATATGGTCTGTGCTGGAAATGTTCCATGTGCATTTGAGCAAAATGTATATTGTACTGTTACTGGGCTGAGTAGGCTATACTTGTTTGCTAGGCCTAGTTGGTTTATAGTATTGTTCAAATTTTCTATATCCTTGTTGATTTTCTGTATAGTTGTTTTTTTTCTTTATTGAAAAGGGTTATTGATGTGTCCAACTGTTACTACTTGTCTATTTCTTCTATTAATACAAAATGTCTTTCTTTGCTTCTGGTAACAATTTTGGTCTTAAAATCCATTTTGTAAGATATTACTTTGTATGGTATATCTTTCTCTTTTTATTTCCAGTCTATTTGTATCTTGGTCTACAGTGTGTCTGCTATGGACAGCCAATAGTTTGATCATTTTTGTTTTAAATTTTTAAAGATTTTATTAATTTATTTGACAGAGAGCACAAGTAGGCAGAGCAGCAGGCAGAGAGAGAGGGAGAAGCAGGCTCCTTGATGAGCAGAGAGCCCAATGCAGGGCTCGATCCCAGGACCCTGAGATCATGACCTAAGCCAAAGGCAAATGCTTAACCGACTAAGCCACCCAGGCACCGCTGATCATTTTTTAAAATACATTCTACAAATCTCTTTATTTTAACTGAAGTGTTTAATTCATTTACATGTAATGTAACTGCCAATAAAATAGCATTAACATCTTCTATTCTACCGTTTGCATGCTACATTGTGTCTTTTTGTTCTTTTGAGTTAAATATTTTCCATTGTACTATTTTAATCCCCTTGTTATTTCTTTACTAAAAACTCTGAGTTATTTTCTTAGTAGTTTCCCTGTGGATTGCAATTAAAATATTAATGTATAGTCATCTGGTTCAGATTAACATTAGATAATCCATGGATCTCCACTCCATATTGTTCCATTCCCCCCCCTTGTTACTATAATCGCAAAAATTGCATCTTTATACATTGTATGCCCACAATTCAGTTTAATAATTGCTGTTTTGTGCAACTGTATCTTAAATGTGATAAGAAAAAGAAAATATATACATATGTGTGTGTGTGTGTGTATATATATATTTATCCTACTTGGAGTTTGTGGATTTTTTAGATGGTTGGATTAATGCATTTCTTCAAGTATGCAGAGTTTAGGGACATCATTTATTTGAATATTCTATGTGTCCACTTTTCTCTATTTCTGGTACTCTCATTATGTGTATGTTGGTACAGTTGATACTTCACCACAGATCTGCGTCTCTGTCATTATTCTTCATTCTTTTTCATTCATTTTCTCATACATTTGCTACTGATTGCTTTCAACAAATACCCCTGGGAAAAAGCTCTTTGCAATAAGCAAGCTTTGAATCAGGACAAGTAAAGACAAACCTTGTGTGTAGGTGTTCCCAGGAACTGTCAGATGATCATAATGCTCTGCAGATGGGGCTTCTGGGTAGCTCCAAACAATACCCCACCCCTCTCCCTCACACCTCCATTGGCTACTAGACTGCTGGTTTTCATGAGCACTGCAATTACAGGGCTGTTGAGTTTTGAGGCTACTGTTGAGCTGGTGTATGGGAACAGAGCAAATTATAAGACCACAATGTTAATTGTTCAGCTTTTTTTTTTTTTTTTTTTTTTTTAGAGAGAGCAAGATTGGGGATGGGGTGGGGAGGAGATAGAGAGAGAGAGAGAATCTTAAGCAGGTGCCCAGCACAGAGTGCAGGGCTCCATCTCACAACCCTGAGATATCAAAAGTTGGTTGCTTAACAAACTGAGCCACTCATGTGTCCCCAGCCACTTTTTTCCCCTTCCACAAATATCCCCCGATTATTGAAACACTTTGGTTAATTTTCAGAGTTGTGGTAAAGTTGATTTCGACATTTTTTGTAATGTTCTCATTGCTTTAAGGGAGGAGTGGATTTTTGGAAGTCCTTATTTTGCCATTCCTGGTGATATCACTGCGCTGATCAATTTGAGCTTTTTTTTTTTTTTAAAGATTTTTTATTTATTTATCTGAGAGAGAGAGAATGAGAGACAGAGAGCATGAGAGGGAGGAGGGTCAGAGGGAGAAGCAGACTCCCCGCTGAGCAGGGAGCCTGATGAGGGACTCGATCCCGGGACTCCAGGATCATGACCTGAGCCGAAGGCAGTCACTTAACCAACTGAGCCACCCAGGCACCCTGAGCTTTGTTTTTAATGAGTTAGTGGTTGGCATGCAAATCTTATGATATTTAAGGGTCATTATTAACAATATCAACTTTCAGTTTCTGATTAAATTTTAAAATCCTAGGTAATGTAATTTTGGTTATTGAAAAGTTAAATAAAGCAGCATTTCCTATGAAATCTTTTTTTTTTTTTAAAGATTTTATTTATTTATTTGAGAGAGAGAGAATGAGAGACAGAGAGCATGAGAGGGAGGAGGGTCAGAGGGAGAAGCAGACTCCCCGCCGAGCAGGGAGCCCGATGCGGGACTCGATCCAGGGACTCCAGGATCATGACCTGAGCCGAAGGCAGTCGCCCAACCAACTGAGCCACCCAGGCGCCCCTCATCCTATTTTAATATTTTATTTTTTTCTTTCTGTATTTAATTTCAAGATATCTTTCTATTTTAGTCACTTCCATTTTGGGTTATGCATCAAAAATCTTGACATCCTTGGCGGAGAAGTTGTAGTATAATGCACACAATTTAGCCCTTCATTTATATGAAGAACACGTTTTAAACAGATTGATTTCCCTCAACTTTTGCAGGTTTTCTGTCCTTTTGCTATGACTATTATCTGGCTGTGGGTTGTACTTTTACTTAAAAATAACTGATCTTGACTCTCTATTGTAATGTCTGCTCTTCTGTACAATATGAAAAAACTAAAATATTTTGAGACTTTTCCTAGTTTTATTTTTTCCATTGTAGATTATGGGAAGAATGTATTTTGTGAAAATGCCATACCAGATTAATTCAGACAATTTAGATCTGCTCCATTTATATGCATATTTTAAAACGTTTTTGTGATCACAAAAACGTTTTAAAAACTAATGAAACTATAAACCTTTCCCCTAAAAAATATACATGAGACAAACTCACATAGAATTTTGCATTTATAGAAGGATCACTGATTTGACAATTTTAAGGCATTGTATTGACTTTGTACATACCCGCACACATGGAGATAACTGGGCCATTGAAGAAGATATTTAAGATACATGAGTGCATTATTTTTAAAATAGGATCTTACTAAAAGTTGAGCTAGCAAGAGTGTCTTGCCATGAACAGCTAGGGTTGTTAGAAAGCATGACATGGAAGTTGGTGACCTAGGGATATATTATTGAAGAAATGAGGAAGAAGATTGTACATAATGTAGTTAAGAGACAGAGAGAACATTAGGAAAAAAAATCAGTCTTAGACCAAATTATGTTTTATAGAGGAAATCTTACGGCAAGATTGACACTACTCATTTCTGAGTTATCTTAGGGTGATTTCTGAATTCTATGTAGGATGAAGTTTAGAAGTCCTCAACTGAACAGCTGAAATGCCATATTTGCATATAGAAATATTTGAATCTCATATTGGAAGTATATTTCTTAAAAGTGAAAACGATAGAGGAATTTCTTACTGGTTTACAGAAGTCATTTCCTGAAAATCTAGCTGGATTTCTTTCTCTTGGTAATGGGAATTAGTGTTTCTACTTCTATAATTTCCAAGGTTCACGTCTTTGAACCCCATAGTAGCTTATTCAATGGTAGTCTCTGGACTAATATAATCCAGATGTTAATTTTAAATCCCAAACTATTAAGGGAATTGCTGTTTGAATGTTAAATGGTTCAGTTACTAGGAAAAGTCCTTCAAGATTTGGAAACTAATTATAATTTGTATTTCAAGGCTCTAGAGGAATATACCACTAGGGCACAAACTCATTTGGTTATTACATATCCTTTTTGGCCTTTCTGTTGGCAAATCTATATTTAGATTTCATCACTTCCCTTTAATAGCTTGCCTGATCAATCTGACAACTTAGATATACTACTGTAGGTGAGAAGAAAGCTCTTGATCAATTATGATCATTAATTTGAAAAAATACTAAACAAAACAGAAGAGATAGATCTGTATATATTTTATATTCTAAATGCAATTTCAACTGTATTGAAATTTTCAAACAAAGAATTAGTGCATACTATAACAAACCCCTATCTACCCATCACCTTGCTTTAATAATTAATAATAGTTTGCTATATTTGCCATACTTGGTACACTGATTTCTGTTTTAAAGTGTTATAACATTCTCAGCCACTTAAACTTATACAGATGATTGAATAAAGCAATATACCCTGCTCAGTGATTTAGCACCCACTAAACCCTGTGTAATCACCACCAACATTAAGACCTAGGACATTGTTAGCACCCAGAAACCTCTTGCTTCTTCCTGATAATTACACCCTCCCAGTATCTTGAGTTTCACGGTAACCATTTCCTTGCTTTTTTTTTTTTACACTTTTGTAACTAAAGCATACATTCTTAACTATTACAGTTTTGTTTTGTCTATTTAACAAACTTTGTATAAATAAATACCATAAGTATTCTTTTGTGTCTGACATTTACTTAATAGTGTTTAGAATATTCATCCATGTTATTGAGTCTCACACTTTCTCAAAAATTCTCATGGTTGTAGAGTACAAATGTATTACAATTTAATTATCCATTTCACTGATAACATTTTTTTAAATTTTATTTTATTATGTTATGTTAGTCACCATACAATACATCATTAGTTTTTGAGGTAGTGATCCACGATTCATTGTTTTCTTCGTATAACACCCAGTGCTCCATGCAGTACGTGCCCTCCTTAATATCCATCACCAGGCTAACCCATCCCTCCACCCCACTGATAATATTTTGAATGAGTTTTACTTTTAGAATATTAAAACAATTGCTGTATAAAAATCTTGTATATATCCAATTGCATTCATGCACATTAATTTCCCATTTCTGCTGTGTGGAATTGTAGGGTCATAAGATACACATATACTCATTTAGGAGATAATGTCAATTAGGGCAAATTAAGTCAAGTTTGTTGGGGCACCTGGGTAGCTCATTCAGTTAACTGTCTACCTTTGGCTCAGGTCATGATCCTGGGGTCCTGGGATTGAACCTGGCGTTGGGCTCCCTGTTCAGCAGGGAGCCTGCTTCTCCCTCTCCCTCTGCCCACCCCTCCACTCCAGCTTATGCTTGCTTGCTCGAGTTCATGCTCTCTCTCTCAAATAAATAAATAAAATCTTTTAGAAAAAATCAAGTTTGTTAACATGTCATTTAAGACCTCTATATATGTATTGATTTTTCTTTTTGTGTGATAGAAATATGAAAAAAAATTCAGCATGTTTGCAGACAGGACTATTTTTCCTTTTATTTGTCCTATTCTTTGGTTTGGTTTTCTCAATTTATTGCCCTGCTTCTGATTTTTCTCAGAAGTGAGCGCAGAATGATAGTCTCTGAAGACGACCCTGTGAGTAGGTATAATCCCCGCTATGGCTATGGCACTCTGGGGTTTTAATTCTTGCAATAGCCCACACTTGGCCTTTAGCAATTAATTAAACATTTTAGCTGAATACTTTTACCTGTTAATTGGCAGCCCTGGCTTCCTCCCACGCTCTACCACCATTGAAACAGGAACTTGTCTTCTCTCTATTGGGGGCACTCTGTTCTAAACTTGTCTACTTTAACCCTCTTTCTTTTTCTTTAATGAGTCTTCCCAAAGCTGCTCTCTCCATACCTCCTGTCTCTGTCTCTCTCTCTCTCTCACACACACACCTGATTTTTTTTAATGCTTTTGATTTTATTTATATATCCTTTTTTGTCTTCTATTTTGTGTTATGTTAAAATTTATTATAATTTACCTTATTTTAAACATTTTTATGCATTTCCCAGTTTCTTAATATGAGTCATGAATTTCTTTATAGCTTTTTTCTTTTACAATTAAAATATTTAAGAGTAAATGTTCCTTGTAAGGGAGGATTTCGTTCTAATCTATTGGTTTCAATCCAGAGATTACTTTGAGCTGTATGAACTTAAGTTCCATTTAAATTAAAAATGTAAGTCATCTTTTTGTTATTTTCATTCATATCTATTTAAATTATAATATCAGAAACTGTGTGTACATATATGATTTTTTTTTGTTAGTTTCATGGATATGTAAATACATACTCAGCTTGAAGGATGCATCTATTAAAAGATTTTGCTGGTTGTATTATATAAATTCTTGATCTTAGATTTTTTTTTTTTTTTTAAAGATTTTATTTATTTAT
Source organism: Leptonychotes weddellii (assembly GCF_054177405.1). Taxonomy (NCBI): domain Eukaryota; kingdom Metazoa; phylum Chordata; class Mammalia; order Carnivora; family Phocidae; genus Leptonychotes; species Leptonychotes weddellii. Next base: position 7,244,105 of record NC_138370.1, read on the forward strand.
TTGAGACAGAGAGAATGAGAGAGAGCACATGAGAGGGGGGAGGGTCAGAGGGAGAAGCAGACTCCCTGCCGAGCAGGGAGCCTGATGCGGGACTCGATCCAGGGACTCCAGGATCATGACCTGAGCCGAAGGCAGTCGCTTAACCAACTGAGCCACCCAGGCGCCCCAGATCTTAGATTTTTTTTACTCTTGACTACATAACTTAGAAAACTTGCTATTGAGATCTCCCAGTATCATTTTTATTTTCTCAATATATTTTCAAAATTCTAATATTTTTTAAATTTTTGTTATTATTTGACACATACACAGGATTTTCACTTTCTTTCATAAATGATGAATTTTGTCATTATATGCTGCCTTTCTAACTATACTTTTATAATGAAGACTTCTAAGGTTGAATTTCCTTGGGTATAACTCTCATTGTGTCTACTTTGTTGATCCAAAGTTTTACTTAAGAGTACTCTCCTGCTTGGGGCACCTGGGTGGCTCAGTCGTTAAGCGCCTGCCTTCAGCTCAGGTCATAATCCTGGGGTCCTGGGATCGAGCCTCACATTGGGCTCCCTTCTCCGTGGGAAGCCTGCTTCTTCCTCTCCCACTCCCCCTGCTTGTGTTCCCTCTCTCGCTGTCTCTCTCTCTGTCAAATAAATAAATAAAATCTTAAAAAAAAAAAAGAGTACTCTCCTGATTAATGGTTTTAATATTAAATCCCACCATGATAGATAACATTTCTACTCTTGATCCACATGTGTTATTTTTGTATAGGCCTGAAGAAAACATTGTAGAGTTTTTTTAAATTAATGTTTCCAAGTGTATTTCTTTGCAAAAGATTTTGTTGTTGGAATGCAGTAGTTGAGTCCATTTTCATGTAGTATAATAACAGTTGTATCTGATTTTTCCATCGTGTTTGTTTAGTATTTATATTCTGTTATTTCATTTTTCCTCATTTATTTTTGCAGGTATAATTGAGTTGTCTTTTTAATTTGGAATTTCTTACGCATCTTTCATTCTACCAGAGATAAATTCTCTCTCATAGTAATTGTAATCCCCCTCACAGGTCTTTTTTATCTTATGAAATTCTTGAATTCTCTACTGCTTGTCTCTGTCTTCCTAAATAAGACAGGACACACCAAATGCTTTTATATTTACCTACTTTCTCAGTCTCCTCCAATGAGACTAGGACACCTTAAATATGACTTTTGTAATCTCAAAGCTTTTCCTGAGATGGCTGTTACTTTTAATACTCTGTTGTTATTGGGTCTTTCCTCCTGCAATATATTTCTTCAAAAATCCTTATGTAATATTGAAACTCTGAAGTGTCATTCTATTGGTACAAACATGTTGCAGGCTTAGTGACCTACTCCTCGTTACATTCTTCTCATTGTCTTGTATACTGAAGTATGGGTTCTGATTTGGTTGCTTGTTTAGAATTATTTTTGAATGTTTTTCTTGCATTTGGTATATAGATGAAAAATTTTCAACAACATTGCATTCCCAAAAGTATCCATTTTCACTGTGATAACAATGGTATTTTGACTTGAAACTAGTAACCTGTTGTCCTTATCACTCTGCATTCTGTAGAGACTATAATATTCTAACAACTAATTCACTACATTGCAGATGCCATGGCTGTTGGATTTATTTGTCTCTTTAGTAGTGGATTTTTTTTTTCTTTCTTTTTTTCTTCTGATACCTTGTAAGATCAAGTTCATAAATCACATCCTTTAAAATCCAGAAGTAAGTCTGTGTGTGTATTGAGCTTGAATGTCCTTGTCGGGTCTCTCCGTGTTCCTGCAGTGGTGTTCAAATTATGTCTGTCTCTTCAAACTTTTTTTTTTTTTTTTTAGATTCTGCATTCTCTGAGTGTTTAGCTTATTCTTGTCCATTAGGTTCCATCTATTTAGCTCTGTTAATTTTCTAGAACTTCTCATCCTTCTCTGGGTCCAGTAATGGTATTTATCAAGTGGATGAAATCCTGTGAGAGGAGGGGCACGGTAGTTTCTGCTCTCAGTGATCACTGATCGGCTTGCCAGATCATTATCAGGTCCCCATCTAGACATCAGGTTGGAGTCTGTGGACTCTTCATTTGCAAGCTCTGGCACTTTCCCCAGTTGGAGACAACAGTGAGTCCCCCCAGGGAACACTTCAGTTGTTAGATGAGGTCTCACTCAACAGGGAGAAAGGGAGGTGAGGGGCACAGAAGATCTCTCTACATATTCAATTATATTTAAATCATGGTTCAGTTAGGGGAAAAAATTTGATTTATATACAATTTTTAGATATCTGTTGAGTAAAATGAAATATATCTGTAATCTGCTTCATACTTTATATTTATCAATATATCATACTTTTATTACTTTGTAGGGACACTATTAAGTAAGAAGTTCATTCTCATTTCATGTTCTTAAATATTTACAGGTTGCACTGCTTCCTTGGCCAATCTATGATTAAATGTGAAAAGGAATTGCCTAATACTAGCCACTTAATAGAATTTAGACCTATGGGCAAAGGAAATTGAAACACACCAAATTAAATTACCAAAAGTCTCCTTTATTATGCTGGTACTGGAGAATTAAAATGAGATCTAAGTCTTTGTCTATCTGTGTGATGGTGCCTTACATTTTAGTCTTTCAGTCTTAGTCTTTCTATACTATAAAGACATATTCTTGCATTTTACTGTATATCCTTGTATATTGTACAGTGAAGAACTTATTTACCACATAGTACAACCAAACACATTGCTGGATAAACAGTTGAAAAAAGATTTAATTCATTGTTTGTTTTTTTGTTTTGTTTTGTTTTGTTTTGCAGATTAAAAAAATAAGGTGTTTTTGTTTAGTTTTGATTTTTTTTTTTTAGACAAAAAACATTGGATCTAACAATCTTATTTTACCTCTGTATGTTTTGTGTAGAATAATTCTCAGGTTTCTTCTAGGAAAAAATTTTTTAAAGCACAAAGTGATATTTGTAAATTATACATATAATTTGCCTTAATACAATTTGTATTACAACATTTGGGAAAAACTAAGGGAGTAATGGAAAGTAGTGCTTGTATCTTTGAGAAAATCATATATATATATATATATATATATTTTTTTTTTTTTAGAAAATCCCATTTTAAATGAGAATTACTTGAAAAACTAATGTACCTAACAAAATTCTCATGAGAATTTTATGGGTACAGACACAGTAAATTTTGAAGTAACATTGTATTATTTGGCTAAAAAAAAATCTTTGGTAGATAACCTTGAAACTGATGGTTTGTCAGGCATATACATTAAAGTCTTCCTTTTAAGTTATTTTCATGAGTTCTGTTGTCTGTTACTTAAATGAGTTCCATTTGACCAAAAACTACCAACTTCTGTGCAACATATAATTTTCCATATTGCCTCCTCTACAGACTTGGTAGAGGATACGTTTACTGGAGACCAACCACTCTGGGAAGGGAGTCAAGGTGCAGAAGAAAATTCTGGTTTGAAAAGTCAGAGATACCTCTTTTATTTACCAAAACTTTGTAGTGTCTTAATAATATTCATACATTTAATATTACAGTCCTTTGAAGTCATTACCCTAAGTTACTGAAGAGGGAATTAAGGCATGAGTAGGCAATCAACTTGACAGGAGACAAAGGTGGCAAGTGGCAGGAATAATCCCCAGTCTGGGTTGTGTCTCCAAGGCCATGCTCTGAGTCTTCTACTGTGCTGCCTCCCTTGTTGAGGGCTGGCCCCAGATTTACTGGCTGTAGGAGCTCATGTACATCACTTAACCTCTCTGTGCTATTCTCAGCTCTAAGATGAGATGATTTCCCATCAGGTTTTCCCATAAAGATGAAATGAATTGATAAAAGTAAATCACTTAGCAGGGTACCTACCTTTTATTATTATCTACTAGATAATTTTGTTAACATGCTAGTTAAAAATAAGTAAAATCATTGAAAGTGTTGAATTAGATTTGACCATTGTAAAACGTGTATATATTGAGATTAGAAAGTAGTTTGAAAAAATAGACAAAAAGCATGATAGAAATAGCATTATAGTTTCCACCCCTTCTTCAATATTAGGCGTTCCCAAAAGAGGCAAGAATAAATCCTGGAAATTATACTAGTACATCTTAATGGTCTTCATTAAATCCATTGTTGGGTTTTTCTTTTTTAAATATACAGATCAATATTGATTTCAATACTTAGACAAGAAATACATTTAAAAGCTTTTGGGCTATTTGTAACAAATACCCTCTCCTCCTTGTGTCACTGTACAACCTTGGATGGAAGGCTATTTAATTGTGTATGTTCCATTAGCCCCTTTAATTTTTTTTGCAGTAGCTAAAGCTAGTAGTAAAAAATGTAAAAGCTGCTTTGATCTGCAGTTATTAACCAGAGGGAACTCCATACTTAGATTTAAAGCTGCATATTGCATGAAGCTTCTATCCAATGAAAGATCCTCAATGGCCTTAAGAGCTTGCCTTTACTGTGCTTTCACATTTACAGGGCTTTCTCCTTTTACAAAATCTCAGCTTCCATAGTGCTGAGATGATTTAAGCAATTATTTATGATGGCATTACCTCATGCTCATTTTCTTCTCAGCAAAGTTGCATCTATGTCAAGACCAAGTAGTGTGAGCCAATTGAACTTGCTCCCCTTTCTTTGCTATAATCAATAAAATGCATTCCCTTGCGATCCCACTTGCTTTTCTTCTTGGACTTAGATGTGGTATCCCTTTACCCTGCACATAGAAAAAAAAATTGTTTCTATGTTACTAGATTTTCTATTGCAGGATCAAGATAAAATATTCACCTAAGTGCAATTTAAGACACACATCTTTAGCAAATGGGTTGATCAGTTGGTTGCAATATAAATTCTCATATAGGAAGACAATATTCAAAATACCCTATACAGTGCTTCTGTTCCAATGTTAAGGATTTCAGTGTTAAGATGTCCATTATTTAGTGTTAAGCTATTTTAGTCAGGAGGTTACCAATGTCTCATTTGTGATGAACCTATTCAGAAGCCATCACCTTAATTTTCTTTGGTGACATGAGTGATATGTGAAGCAAAAAGTAAAACTCAAATCAATCTTACTATATGTTTTGAAATTCTCTGGTTTTTGGATAATAAGTCTAATAATGGAGCTGAAATACCTTTCTTTGTAACGTTCTTAGGACTGAAAATGATGAGGACAATTAATAGTTTATAGACATTTTTCAGTACTCCAGTTAAAATCTTTTAATATAATCTTGCAGTTGAGTATCAGGCTTCATGTATTAACCTTCCTAACTAGGAATAGTAGATCTGCTAATTTTCTTTCTTATGGCATTTGGTAAAATTACCACTGTGTGACAAATCCTTATCCTCTTAAAAAAAAAAAAGGCTAACTTTTAAAAATATATGGTATACGTTTCTAGTTCCTATATTTTCTTCTTTTCTAACATAAAAGTTTATTACAAGCACTGGAGGCGGGGAAAAAACATTGCAGAAGAAATAAAACCAAGAATTTAAGAGTTTTATGGAAATTCTAAACCTTGCTGGGTATATGATACTGTGAAGGCCTGAGTTGTTACCAAGCTGACCTGAATACTTCTAATACCCCCAAACTGTTGAGTCACATTCTCAAAAGGGAAATGGATTAGATGTCTAAGCTCCCTGAACAAACCTCAGAGAAGACTATATATAACGTTTAGAGGGGATTATAAGACAGTAGAAAAGTAGCTAAAAGTCACACTCAGATTCCAGAGGTTGCAAAGTTGAATAGATGCCTGATTTAGTCTATAATATATAATGCTTAGAGAACTTTGAAATTAAGATGGAGTCAAATCACGATAAAAATAACTCAAGGAAATATTTACTCAAAGCATTTGTATATGGAAGGCAAAGTGAAAATAAACTGCAGGAACTGAGATCTGAACTGATTGTAAATACAAGTTAGGTTACTTTATCTGTCTACTATGGGATAATATTTAGAGACTACTTCATATAATCTACAAATACCAATGCAGAGATACTAGTGAAATCTTTCCAATAAAGATTGTTGCATGAATACGAATGTAATCCATTAAAAAAAAAAAGAATTTTCTAGATGGATTTTCTTTATTCATCGCATTTGCTGAAAACTGCATAAATGTTTAACTCTGCATTTCCTCACACTTGTGGAGATACAGAAATGTACTGCTTTGTCGATAGTTCCAAGACTGGGTACCTGTCTATATAGAATGCCTGAAGGTAACAGCTGGGTCAACTTGCTTTTTCTCTAGCAAATGGTTGGTTAGTAAAGGACTTCTACATCATTAATTGCTTTAATCAGTTCAAGAGACTTTCTACTTTTGAAATTTTCTCTTTCATTTTCTTAACCGCCATTAATTTTTAGAAGAAAGTAAACTTTGAGTGCTGATCTTTTCCAAAAATCTGCAAAACAGGCTTTAGTAATAAGATGATTTTTCATTCCTAGTAGACACCAGGCAGGTAATCATTATTTTAAGAAAAGCTTTGAGAACCCTTTGCCTAAGGAACTGTTCCCTTTACATACTTCATTATCTCCCCTCTCCCTTCCTCCCTACTTCTCTCTCTCCCTCCCTTCCTCCTTCCCTCCCTCCCTACTTCCCTTCCTTCCTACCATTGACCCTGCATCAGCTCTTGCTACACTATTGCACTAACACTTGCCTGAACATCTGGGCCTCAGAAGTAGGAATTGTTGGAAAGAATGGATCTTGATCCATGTTCCTGGGACACTGCACTCTTACCAAAAATAAACTACTAAAACAACAGAATCAGGCATTCAAACTGGAGTGTCTGTAGCATTTTACATCTATATTATAAGTCTGACTCCTTGCATTCTGATACTTTAATTATTTGCCTATCTTTCCTGTCAAGAGTTGATTCCGGATAGCTGGAGTTTTCCTATTCTCTTTGGCATTTGTATTACATAGAGTAGTGTGTGTTTGGCCAGATTAATCTCTGGTTGATTGATCTTTATTAGGAATATGAATGCATAAATCAATCAATAAAAAGCTGTTGTGTTTTACTTTAGGTGGAAAAGGAGTCAATAAGTATATTTAGAAAGGACTTCTGGCCACAAAATTGACAATTGCTCCTTCTAGGGCTCACAGTGAGAACAACATCATTTGAGGGCTTGCAAAAATAAAACTGATACTGAGAGGGTATGTTTGGGAAATCATTTTGTCTGATTGACATATTGGTTCCCTCAGGATTGGCATAAAATTAGTCCCTTGATTTGTTATACACTGTGAATATGAAAATGTTCATTTTTTTTGTAGGTCTGCCTCTGATGTAATTCTTAGAGTCTTGAGTCCCTTCAAAAAGAAGGAAACTCAATGATGCTCGAGTAAATGTTGAGCAATGGTAAGGTCATTATTTTTGCTCCCGTCATCTCTCCTGCCCATCCCAGTACCTTGCGCATGAAGAAACAGATCCCTTCCCTAACGTTACAGATTTCATCCAACTACTGTTTAACCAGTGTGGTCTCTTCACTATCTGGGCATACTTAGCTATGGTTTTAGTGTAGAATTGTTTCCCAGGTACTTCTGATGAGACTGCATTGAGCTTGAACGAAAATAAAATTAAAATAAATAAAACATGATCAATTTCTCCCCAGTTTGAATTGCTGCGGAAGCAAAGGCCAAAGTGTATGTAATGAGTCATCGACATATTAAAAATTACATAAGAAAATTCATATGTTTTCACAAAATGTCTTCGGGGTTCATTAGTTTTGTCTTGCTTTCTTTTCCATCTATCCTTTTCCTGGTAAATATCAAATCTCTTTCAATTAAAAAAGCTACAAATCTTCAAGATAAAGGTGTTAAAGATATCCTATATCTATTCTTTCCTGAGAATTTATCTAAAATAATGAGCTAATTAATCTTTTACATCCCTGCTTACTACATTTATACAATCTTGTGATCTACTTGATTAATAAAAAACATCCTTGGTATATATCACTTCCTTTTGCCTTCAGGAGGAGTTTTTAACAAATTCACCTGCTTTACGCATGCGCATGTGCATGCACATGCATCATATTTTAAGATTTATTCTGCCCTTATGTGGGCTGTATTCTTCCATCCTTAGGTCTTTTAAATCTTTTTAAATTCTGGCGAAACTGTATTATCGTTTTTCTTTTCACTGCTGGGCACATGTGAATTTGTTAGAAATATGCTGTTAAACTTGTCATGCCCTTAATTTAAAAAAAAAAGTTTTTTTTTCAAATAAAAAGATAAATTTGTATCTTTTCCCTTTGTCACACAATTTGTACAAAGTTCTGTAAAATGATTAACCTGACCTTAGACCAAATCGTGGAGTAAAAGTGAGATAATTATCTCATAGTCCTGTCGTGTTCAGGGTCAATTCAGTTATGTTCAGGGTTAATTCATTTACAGTCCAAATCCAATCTAAATGTAGATATGTAAGAGTTCTAGGGTTGTTATGTATATTATCAAAGTAGTTTTTATTTGTGTTGCATGTGTATCAGATTAAGCGTTTCATGTGCTATATTTCACTAGAAAACTTGTTTAGTCTTCCACTCACTTTGCGTGTTAATATTCCAAAGAGCCAAGCTCTACTATTCAACTGAAAAATCTCTTGTCCACTCTGTTTAATAGTGAGGATGAGGGTAATTTCACTCCAGAGGATTCTGTCCACTTGACTAATAGACAGGGCTTCATATCTCAACCTGAGCTTCAGAAAAGCGTCTTTCCAAACCTTAGCCAGTTGGACCACTGATAGGTTAATTGACGATTTAGTGGTGGAAGACTAAGGGTGAGAACGCCCCTCAACCACAGTGTGTACACTAAATGCAAATGAATGTTTTATTGGGATGAAGCCCACAAAGGAAGATTATCCCAGGGCAGGAGACACTCCATGCCGTTGTGCACACAAGGAAATTGAAGCATACTGCTGAGTGGACTCCAAAGTCAAAAACACTAGTCTTTTTATTCAAAATAATTCCACCTCATCTTTATATTATCATAATATAAAATTTAGGACCAGTGACTAGATGAAGAGTATCTTTACAGAAATGTAAATATTTATACTCTGAATCAGGATTCATGATCTAATGTTCAGAAAAGGAAAATTTCCGCCAGTGTTTTCAGAGATTAACGGCAGCCCGCTCAGTCCCTTTACCCAGTTGGATTTTTGTATGCCACAATTATGGCTGGGTGATTTTTATGTATTTACCTTGTCTCCTGTTTTTTGGTCTGTCTCTCCGCACAAGAACGTTAGCCCAGGACGACAGGAACTTGGCCTCCCTTGTGCACTGCTGTATGCATTGTAACTAAACTTGCATCTCTGTTTTGTAGGCACCCGGGAAATATTTGTTGAATGAATAAGTCAGCCAAGGGGTCAGCCCCAGAATACTCCTCAGAACAGGTATTGTGAATAGGGGAGCTCAGAAGGAAGGTTTACAAAAATCCAGATCCTCCTCCTCACAGACCTCTGTCATCTTACATAACTGTTGTTAAGTGACCAAATCTTCAGAAATACCTGTGATGAACTATATCTAGAGGAAGATGTTTTCCAAAGGCAAAGGCACATTATCAGAAAAATGTGTGCTTCTGCCTCACTTTTCGTGCAGTTGAAGAAGGCTTGATTGTAGTGTGTAATGCTTACTTTCATTTCTGGTAATGTTCATATATACATTCATTGCGCATATTGATTTAAGGAGAATTTCACGCTTGGAAAAAATATCTGTGAATTTAGACAAAGCTACAATAAATCTGAGTTTTTTATGCTATAGGGCCTCCTGTTATGCCAAAAAAAAAATTATAAGGCAAAGGTTAACGTAGTATATTTAGGAAGAAAGAATAATGCTAAAATTTACTGCTGTTCTTCTAAAACGGTTACAATTTTAGAAAGGATTCACAGAAATTTATTGAGTGCCAATTAATGATATGAGACAATTTTAGAAGTGTTCCCTTAGCAATGCTTAATCTTATTTAGTTAGAACATTTTAACCTTATTTTATATGCTGAGGAAAAGGCAAGAGTAAAGGCTATAATTTAGGTATTTAGCATTTAAAACTTTTAAGCTAATTAACGTATAGGTGTCCAGTAGTTTTGTACTGTCTTTGAACATGTAGTTAACAATATTTCTGTCAAAACACAGTTTTATTTACTTTAGCCTAGAAAAGTAGCATAGTTTTGAGATCGCGTTGCTGAGAGAGAGGAAATGCCTTTATATAATCTTTTCATAGACTCACCAAAATCGGTTTGGCAAAATCAATAGAACTTTATTTTCCGGCTGGCACTGGCTCTCTGAAATGTTTCCCAAATGCATTTCTTTTTTTAATGAGATTCTTTTGGCCTTGCTGTGTAAGTGCCAGAGGGTGTAGCTGGCAGCTAGGGTCAAACAGCATCTGACGCGGCCCCAAGAGCCAGTCAGGATAATTTAGCCATGCAGAATTTTTGGCCTACATTTATTGTTAATGTCCATCTGAAATCGTGGAGTAATTGCACATTTTAAAATGTACTTTTCTATAGGACGCTTGCTTTACAGTGTGATTGAGAGTTCTGCCTTTATCCTTCTCCCAACAAACACAAATATTTAGAAATTGGCCTCAGCCTACGAAATAATCCAGGGCAGATGGTGACCTGTGTTATTTCGGAAGTTACCATCTTTGTTGTTCTTTAATCTTTATTGGCAGGTTGATTCAAAACTTAATCACAATGAAGTTACTTGTGGAGACACATTTTAAATGTAGTATGTTTCATATCTTCTAGTACCAGATTTTGAAGTTTATTGCCTCACCCTGTGCGTTTTGGCAAATCACTTCGATTTTCTATATCTCCGCTCCCCCTTTTATAAAAAAGGTGGAGGTTGATTTTGAAAGTTTAGAGGACAGACATGGAGGTCCCTGAGCACCAGATCCACATTTAATCATGCATGTTTTCCTCATAGAAATACAAGTAATTTTGAGCCGACACTAAAAAGTCATGAGACGTAAGGTTAAAATCTCAATTCCCAGGCTCATTTGGAAAATTGGAAGAGCCACAAACTCCATACCCACACCCCCACAGCAGTAATTGTGCAGGGTTGGTCACTGGCCGCTCTGGAGTTGACCAGCATTTCTTGACTTCTTCTGGCCGCCTCCCTCGGACACTGAAGCTGTTTCATTTGTCATGGTATTTGCAAAATATCTGTCTTAAAAAAAATTCCTAGTATTTTTCTGTATAAGTGTCTCTAACAAAAGTAAATTGTAAAAGTTAAATCAAGAGGATGAGTGTTTTAGGGTAGTTGAAAAATCTATTATTTAATGGAGCTGAATACTGTTCTTACGTATTTAATTACATGCAAAGTGTATCTAGGTTAAAAGACTGTAATTTAAGTGTCCATTTTTACACAAACTACAGCAATAGCAATGAACTACATAAGGAAAACATACGTTATGAAAGACTTAATGAACTGAAAGGAAAAGACTAAGATTTTGAGAGGGTTTCTTTTTTTTTTTTAAGATTTTATTTATTTATTCATAAGAGACGGGGAGAGAGAGAGAGGCAGATGCGGGACTCGATCCCAGGATCCTGGGATCATGACCTGAGCCGAAGGCAGACGCTTAACCATCTGAGCCACCCAGGTGCCCAAGAGGGCTTATTTTTTTGATGCAAATAAGCATCACTACTCTGAAAAGCAGTTATATCATGAATTAAAAAAAAAAACAAAACACTCTTTTCATGTGTCTTTTGTCTGTATGTCTTCTTTTGAAAAATGTCTATGCATGTTTTCTGCTCATTTATTATTTGGATTACTCATTTTTGGGGTGTTGAGTTTTATAAGGTCTTTATGTATTTTGGATACTAATCCTTTATTGGATATGTCATTTGCAAATGTCTTGTCCCATTCTTTAGGTTGCCTTTAAGTTTTGCTGATTGTTTCCTCTGCTGTGCAGGAGATTTTTATTTTGATATAGTCATAATAGTTTACTTTTGCTTTTGTTTCCCTTGCCTCAGGAGACCTATCTAGAAGGAAGTTGCTACAGCTGATGTCAGAGAGGTTACTGCCTGTGTTCCCCTCCAGGATTTTGATGGTTTCAGGTCTCACATTTAGGTCTTCAGTGCATTTTGAATTAATTTTTGTGTATGGCGTGAGAAAGTGGTCCAGTTTCATTCTTTTGCATATAGCTGTCAAATTTACCAAACACCGTTTGACGAATAGACTGCCTTTTTTTTCCATTAGATATTCTTTTCTGCTTTGTTGAAGATTAATCGACCATGTAGTAGTGGGTTCATTTCTGGGTTTTCTATTCTGTTCCATTGATCTGTGTGTCTGTTTCTGAGCCAGTGCCTACTGTTTTTGTAGCTGATCACTACAGCTTTGTAATATAACTTGAAGTCTGGAATTGTGATGCCTCCAGCTTTGCTTTTCTTTTCAAGGTTGCTTTGGTCATTCAGGGTCTTTTATAGTTCCATACAAACTTTAGGATTGTTTGTTCCAGTTCTGTGAAAAATGTTGGTATTTTGATAAGGATTGCATTACATGTGTAGATTGCTTTGGGTAGTGTAGACACTTTGCCAATGGGTTGTTTGGAGGGGTTGAATCACTATATTGTACACCTGAAACTAACATTACACGGTATGTTAAGTACCTGGAATTTAAATAAAAACTTAAAGTTGTACATCAATTCTCTTTTTAAATGGTAAGTTTAGAGATGCTCTTGCTAAATGAAGAAAATATTACAGAAAAATAAACATTTGCAAACACAAGGCTAACTGAAATAACTGTTGCCCAGAAAGTTGAAAATAGAAAGTATGAATAAACACACCAGTTCATATTAAGTAAAAAAAAAAAAAAAGTAACTGGTTTATGCTGTTTTTACCTGCTGCTGATGTCATATATTTTTGATACATTATCAATGGAATTATGATGTAGCAAGGAACTTGTGGGTGTGAGGTCACCCACTGTGACCTCAGTGTCACACTGGTGTCCCACTGGACACACTCATGAAATGATTGTGTATGTGCATGTACATAAGTACATAGCTGTGTATGTGTGTTGGATCATTCTGGAAAAGTTTAGCATAAAGGTAACTGACTAAAGGTAATGCTTAGCAGATGGTCAGTTAATTTTGGACTTAATATAATGCTTAAATCCTATTTAGGAATATTTAGCCATGACACAGTATTTATCTTCAGTTAGTTCATTGTTAACCACAATCTGCTTTAAGTCTGAATTGAAAGGGAGCTCTTGCTGTCTATAGTGATGAAGCCCCTTGTCTGCATATGTTCCCATGGTTTCAACCATTGTGTACCAAACTATCTGGAAGGTAGGTGATTTGTCATTTGATACTGAGCAGATTCTTTGAATGTAAAATGCGATGAGTTTATGTCATCTAAAATAAAAATTCATCTTCACTCACAAGCAAAGGATGCGATCAGCGAGAATGTCTTTGTTGCTGTTATTCACTATCTAAACACCTTATAAAATACTATGTAGAATAAAAATAGTTATAGTCATCTGTGGTTCACTTACCTGATGTCTCGTGAAATTATGCCTTTGGGAAACCCCTTGGTTGAAGATTAACGTGGCCCACACTTTGTGTCAGAAATCACCTTCTGGAATTTCACAGAATTGCTGAGATGAAATTCCTAATATTGTGGAATTAAGGAATAAAGTGTAAAAAAATAAAATAAAAAACCCAAACAGCTTCAGATTAAAACTGCTGCTGATGATCTCGGGTGTTTAATCATACAATATGGCTAGGTGAGTCAAGAGCTAAAGTTAGATATATTTTATTGTGGGTAGTCCAGTTCCAAAGATAAAATGCAACAATGTTGAAATGTCTGACTTTTACAGATAAGCTCATAGTAGCTATTCTAAATATAAAAGCTGTGGTGTAAAGATTCAGTGTAGAGAAGAACCTTACTTTGTAAATAGGTTTCCCAATCAGAAACCGAGTAACAGGAACTACTGCTGTGCTGAGAGAGAGAAAATTGAGCTCTGTGCACTGTGAAAGCACACTGATGGAGAGGCAGGGTGTTAGTTTGGCTTTACTAATCAAAGGAAGTAATACTAATGGAAGAAAATTCTGTATTTCATGTTTTGAGATTTCAAGTTCAAATTTAAAATGCCATTTCAAATAACATTTGCTTTTGTGGCAATACAATAATAGATACACAGTTTGGGTATTTTGTGATAGTTGACTTTTTTTTTTTTTAATAATCAATCTATTTCACCCACGTGTAGTATATGCCCGTCTCTATTTGCCTGTAGATAGAAGCTTAAATGAATTGATGTCTCCCAAGCTAATGCTTCGAAGAATTTGGAGAAAATGTATCCAGCTCATTCTAAGCACAATAATGTCTGTCCTACATTTAAAGGTACCTAGAAATAAGCAGTTTGGGTGCCTTCAGAAACTAAATTAATTTTTTTTTATATGTGGATAAAATATCCTTAATCCTTTATGCTCCATCAAAGTGATAAAGACATAATATTGTGTGCTATACTGAGACCATAGTGTAAGAGAAATATATACAAAAGATAAGGGCTTCCCAGAAAATATCCTAAAAATCGGCTTTCCACCAAATTGTGTTAGTCCAGAATACCTTTACTAACTTGGGGAGTGACAGAAGAAGCCACATGAAAATAAAGCTGATGAAGTCATTTCTTACAGTTATTTTGAATCTGGCATAATATTTCCCATATGTAAAAATAATTTAATATCCCTTAGACTTTTTGGAATGTATGGAGAACATTTGAATATGGCATTCATGTAATTAAAATATTTAAAGTTTCCTTGAATGACTTTCTGTATAATCTGACTTCAGTAGATAATTGACAATCTTGTGCATCCTTTTATAAAATTGCCTCCTAAATATAATTAGTAAGCTTTTTTTTTAAGATTTTATTTATTTATTTGACAGAGAGACAGTGAGAGAGGGAACACAAGCAGGGGGAGTGGGAGAGGGAGAAGCAGGCTTCCCGCGGAGCAGGGAGCCCGATGCGGGGCTCGATCCCAGGACCCTGGGATCATGACCTGAGCCGAAGGCAGATGCTTAACGACTGAGCCACCCAGGCGCCCCTAATCAGTAAGCTTTGAAAAACTCGCCCATCTCAAGGATGTTTCATAAAAAGGCAAAGTTACTGATTTCAAATGTTAATTTATATTAAATCAAACTATTTCCTTTTCTGTGCAGAAGGAACTGGCTTGCTTTAAAAATTGAAGAAATCCAAAACACAGTCACATGGTAAACCCTTCACCAGTAATCTTTATGCTGAATGATACATTGTTGCATTTAGAGTCATGATTCCCTATCTCATTCTTACATAAAATGTCCCTGCTCCTGGAAGGACCTGTTTAGAGGCAAATGCTATCCAAATACAGTTCTGCAAAAATAGAAATGTACAATGTCATGGTTCTTGGCAGTGAACTGATGATGCATGGCTCCCCATATAGAGACATCATTCCTATAAAATTTGTAACAGTATGGTTCAGAGACGATTTACTTCAGAACAGATCATTTTTATTGTCCTAATACAACTCAAAATGTTTTAGTATTTAGATTTCTCTTTGGCACTCTGTGCCAACAACAGTGTTATTCTGTCAGGGTGGAAAGAAGAGACATGTTAAATCTCACCCAGATATGAAGAAGTCCTTAAGGAATGCACACGTCTTCACCAAGTATAGTACTCAGGATTTGTCACTGATGCCAAGGTATTTATGAAATGATCTCTCAGACTCTGCCCTTTCTTTCCCTTATTTTCAAGATTGCTTAAAGTTTGTTGTTTTCTTCTCTTTATATACTGTCAGTGATGTGTCTTCAAGTAATTCCAATAGAACATTCTGCAACATAGGAATTATACAGGGATAAAATTTACTGCAGCCACTATGTTTCTTTTTCATATTGTCTGTTTGTTAGTGTTTACTCCTCAGTTTGTCTGGCAGAGCTCATCAGAAAAAAAACAAAAACAAAAACAAAAACATAAAACCATTTATTTCTAATTTTTAAGGATCTTTTGCTGCAGTGGACTTAAGCTCATTTACATTAAAAATATATCTTCTTAAGAAATTGGTTTTCCAGTTTTCTCAGTTTGTTTGCCTTGCAGTCATGTTCCTTATTCTTTTCTTCTTTACAGCTCACCAAAGACAAAATTTTCAGTGGGCGTAGTGCAATGAAAATGGGGAAACAAAAGAAATACAATGTAACAGAATAAAGTGCTTTAAATTCCAGTGGGAAAATAAAAATGATTTGTGTTAAAGGTTAAATAGTCCCTAAACCATAATGTTACAAGTTTTATGGGAATGATGTCTCTATATTCTTGTGCAATGTATCATCAATCCACAGCCAAATACCACTGACATTGTATATTTTTTATCTCTGCAGAACAATATTTGGATACCACTTACTTCTGAGGCAGTTCTTTTGGAAATTGTAAATATATTTCTTTCCGGGGATCAAAAGAATGCACATCAAAATGAAAGATGAAGTGTGGAATCTGAATTCACAGCTGCTTTATGCAATCTGGAAGGAGTTCAGGATTTCTCATTTTAGTTCACTTCTCAAAGCTTTGTAGATAGAAGCCTAAAATGATATATTTGAATTTTCTTATACTCTTCTCTTCTCTGGCTGTGTAAATGATTGCAATCAATCAGATTTTCTTTGTTCAGGAAGAACCAAATTACAATATGAATTTTTTTTTCATATGTAATTTTAGTTGGATAGTGGGCAATGACTGACAGTTTAACAGTGTCCCACTGTGGCAAGAATATGATGTTATTTTTGGATAAATATTTTTACGTAAGGAAAGTTAACTTATAACAAGTAGATTTTTAAGTCTTCTTTGAACATAGTTTTGAAGGATACAAAACTATATTTTGAGTATTATTTTACTTACATCTCTATGAAGTAACATATTTAATGAAACTATTAAAATACATTAAAACATTCCCCGTAACAAAAACAGAAATCTGAAGCAAAATAATAGTCTATTTCATGTTAGTTTGTAAGGCATAAGCATTTTTAGGAAAGTATCCTTGCCTGTTCTGAAAGTGCCGCATTAGTTACAAAATGACTTAAATATTGACAAAATAACTTTATTATTGATAAACACCAATGGTAGGGTGGATTATAAGCAAACTCTGATGCATTGTCTAGAATTTAAAAAGAAAAGCTGACTGTGATCATGAAAACTAGTGGAAATGCACTGTTTCTATAAAACCAACCTAAGCTATTCTGGATTTGCTTGAAGATTCAAAAATTAGTTTAATCCTAAATTGTAAATGTATACTATTTAATATGATTTTCCCCTTTGATTTGGCTATTATACTGAAAAACTTTATCCTCCTAAAATCAATTTAGTGTAAGTATTATTGTGATAAAAAATTCCACAGACCTTGAACATTTTTCCCCCCTGAGATAAACACTTAATCTCTCTGGATCATGATGTGAAAAATCTACATCAAAGATGATATAAAATATAAAATTGTCTTCAGCTCTGTGGAAGGAAGTCAGCCTGGTTATAATGTTACAGATGTAGGGAGAGGCTTATGAAAGAAAGCCACCCAGGCCAGATAGGGAGAGTATCTAAGTTTGGATGTGGAATTTGGATTTTCTCTGCTGAACAATGGGAAACTATTTAAAGGTTCAAATCAAATGATGTGTCTGTGGCTTAAAGGTATTATATTCTGGCTATTTAATGGGATTATGTAATTTATAATTTATAGATGTATAATATAAATATAATTTATAGAAAAAGAATGAGCAAGCTTGGGAACATACATTGTAGTAAATTGGAAAATACAGGCTTAACATAAAACCTCAATCATTTTTTGTTTGCTTGTTTAACAGACTAAACTTAAGGCACCTATAAGACAGGTGATATCATTTGGATCGGTGATCCTACAGTTTAAAGCAGTCAGTTTGGACACATACTTTTAGAAATTACTAGTCATAAGTGGTGTAAAATGATCTTTGTGTGAGGATCACCTCCTCCCTAAGGAGAAAGTTGATGGAAAGAAGGGTGCACACATACTTTGGACAATGTTAAAATGTAGAGGTCAGGTACAAGAGGAGAAAAAGTAGGTTTGGCACATTCCCTCTATTCCTGAGGGATAGAAATAGCCCTATATGCAGGAAGAGATCATGTTTCTTAGAAACATTTAGGGAGTCCAAGGAGAGGAATGATTTGCCAGATATTCATTTAGTGTTTGTTGAACTTACCATTTTTGAATCTGACAGAGCAGTATGCATGGTTGCCAGAAAACCCAAAGAGTATGGTATTGCAGGGACCCGGTGGAGAGGGTTTCCAGAAGCAGTGATTAACTTGATCAGTGTGGAAGGGTCAAGGAAGGGGATTACTCTGAACCATCAGTTGGATTTGGCTACGTAGAGTCACTCATGACTTGACTGGAGTAGCTTCAGTGGAGTGGGGAGCGAGGAATGTCTTGGAAATGCATGTAGGACTGAACAGGCAGTGGGGAAAAGCAAATTGACCCTGTGTCGTGACAAACAAACCAAGCAACATGCTTCCAAACACCTCCCTGTCTTCTCTTTTACGCTTGTGAATTAAAACCAAAAGGATTTAGGTAGATCGCTGCACTCAAAACGAGTAAATCAAAGGAGATTATGGGTGACTCAGAGCCAGAAGTCATGGCAGACACATTCTGTAGGTGGCAGGATTACGAGCACAATGGTCTCCATAGTTTGGAAAGATATAAAAAAAAGTTGACTTTCTTCCTGTCAGTTTCCCGCATTTACGAACAGAGGCCTCCTGCCCTTGTTCTTGATATTTCTAGGTTTCTGCCTAGGAACACTGCAGAAGTCTACCCTCTGAATTCTGATACTTTGTCTTTATTCCACTTAAGAGCATACTCCTGGCAACAGGAGTTATCAGTTCTAGACCATCTATCATTTATCAGACAGTAATCCATTTGTTTTATCTAATTTAATCCTCACAGCATAATGAGCTAATATCTATCTCAATTGTGCAGATGAGGAGGTTGGGACTCACAAAGTTAAATAAATTGCTTAAGCTCCCAAATATTTGTTCTTAATGGTAGTTTCACCTCCAGACTCCACAAATCCTCAGACTTGGGTCAGTCCTCAGGACTGTGTCTTCCTTCATATGCCAAGCTGCTGAGTGAAACAGAATCACAGAGCTGGCTGGATTAGTATATAGTTAATTCTTTAGGTTCTATATTTTAATGTGTCCCTGAAATTTCACCTGGGTGCTTTCTTTTCTTGGTCATTTTTTTCATTCTGTTCTGCCCTGATTGAAAAACTGCTTTGTTCTCCTCAGGCTTCTTGCCCAAATATCCATTACCATCTACCTCCTCCACAGATAATCTCACCTTCCATTTAACAAAGGTAATTGAGGCCAGAGGATTTCAACTTGCTTTGATACCTATCTCTGTAAGAAATGTGTTTTTACTGACATTCATTCTCCTCTAACTTGTTCCAGGCTCAGAGAGAGAACGACCCATTAAGGGTTTGATTTTTTTTTTCCTTCTGTGATTTCTGTATGAAGTCTACTTCTTGGGATCCATTCTTCATTCAGCAACTACAGTTTGTGCTTCGAGACCCTTCTTAGGTCTTTCTTTTGTGAAATACTCGCTGACGTAAGTATTTTCTCCACGTTCTCTAAGCACGGTCATGTTTCTGTGGTGTTAAGCTGTATCTTGAACACACATCCATCATACGCATCACTGCATGGTAAATGAGGTGGTTTGCAAACCTGGTGAAACATCTGAAGCCGTAATTCCCCAATCTCCTTTCCCAGGTAGTCTGCTTGTAGGACTGGAGCATAGCTTAGAAGTCGGTGTTTGGTAGATACTGCTGTGCGTTATGGTGACCATCTTTGGTTGGAAACCAGAAACATGCACTCAAGGGCTGAGAGAAATAGGTCAGATTTCAGCTCTGAAACTTACTAGAGGAGTGACTTTACACAAATTTTTCAAACTGTCCAGCCCCCAGTAATAAATCCTCTGGTTTGTGTCTTCAAAACATAGCCAGACTTTTACCAGGTCTTCTCATGTCTACCAGTAGCCCAAGCCCCCACGATCTCTTGTAAGGTCTGTTGCAGCCTCCTGACAGATCTGACTCACACTGGCATGACATATGATATGTTTTATATATATTATATATTTCCACCTAGAAATTTTCCTTTTTGGAAAAGTCATATAACGCTGTTCCTCTCCTTCACATCTTCCAGTGGCTTCCTTTGACATGAAGAATGTATTCCAAATTCTTTACAGTGGGCTGTGTGACTCCCTATGATCTGCTGATACAATTTTCCCCATTCCAATTCCTGCTACCCCTCTGATTTCTTCTCCTTTTCGCTTGATCATTCCACTACCAGCACAACTGGGCTCATTGCTATTCCTTAACGAGACAATATAAGCTCAGGCTGTGGGGCCCATGAACTTGTTCTCTTTGTTGTGATGGTTTCTCCTCCAGATAGTCCAGTGACTCTCTTCTTGCCTTCATTCAGATTTCTATCAAAACATCACCTCCTCTGAGAAGTCTGACCTGGCAAGCCTAAGTAAGTGTGCACGTACATCACATGCTTTCTAATTACCACCTCATTTATTCTACATTTTCTTTCAACTTAATTGTTTTCATCAGTTTCCCTGGCTATATGCACAGAGGAAGAAGCAGTAAATTGAAGCACCCAGAGATTTCTGGGCAAAAGATGCATGAGCGATTTCCAATGGGCAATGGGGGGGTAACACTGGAAAAAACCAACACGGGATCCTATTACGTCTTGCCCAGTAGCGTCACTCACACTCACTGATACCTTACCAGCTAAAAAAGCTGGGATGCTCTCATTTCCTCGTGCCTCTGGAAGTCATGCCAGAGAGAGAGAGAGATGTAATCTTCCTGATTAACGAAGCTTCAGTGTTGACTCTCCTCTTGTTCTATTTACAAACTGTTCAGTTTTATACCAACATGAAAACAACTCTTACTGGGAATAAAACAAAACATAAATTTTTTTCCCATAGTTGTAAAAAAAAAATCCATATAGTCTAGTTCATTCCACATTAATATGCACTGTAATTAGATGAGGCATTTTCTGTTGACCATGAGCTTGCCATAGTTAACCAGGTATATTATGGTGAAAAGCTACCTAATATTTTCCCAATTGCATTTCTAGTCTCTCAAACCATCTGGTTTCTGATAATAGCGCGTCTTAAAGAAACTAAGTGTTGTTGAGTGTGGTACCAGTAAGCCTAGAATAATGACACAAATTACTTTGATTAAAAACAAAAGCCATGGTTCATTTTCCTCATTAGATGATGTCAGTAATGGTATTACTAAACATATATTTATTGTATTTCCCCCCAATAAAAATGGGCTCTGTATGATTATTTCTTTTTAGTACTGAATGGGAAGAGTGTGGATTAGGAGGCTTGTTATTAGTTTCCCTTTGTAAAATGACTCTTGGTTAATTAGAATTTGTATCCGTTCATAAATATTTCATTGGACATTTATTAAATAGGCTTTAAGCCTTGTCACTGAGGTGAATGGTGATTGTTTAATTTAAGCCTGAATTTCTGTCTGTAACAGTACCTTTGTCTGGTGGCACAATTTCATATGAGCTTAACGAGAGTGAGTTTAGCTTATTCTGCTGTCCCTCTGTTGCATTGTCATGGCAATGTCTCACACCGAACCATTTTTTATTTCATGCCTTACCACTGTATTAGCTTCACCACTGTTTAAACGACTCCTCCATTAACTTGCAGAATGATCCACTGTGCATTGACCTATGTCACCAAAGTAAAAAACCTAAACACTGGTTTATTTTTAGTTACTGTATATTTTTTGGATCATTCCTTTGGTTTTAAAGTAGGTTAATAGCAACTGGAGTAGCTACCAGGAGTTCAGAAACTAGGATATCATGAGAAAATGGAGAGACATTATTACCTAGAAATAAATTTTTGAATGTTTTAATGCCCCCAACTTGGTTCCTGAACTTCAGTACATATTTTAGTGCTTGTTTTAAAAGGTTTCTTTTAGTGAAGTAACAGCATTTTTTTCTCTGCATTCAATACATGGTATGCAGCACATGGTGAGAGAATAGGAAAATCCCTTAGAGGAAGCATTTGTCCTGAATTCTTTCTAGTCCTGGCTAAACCACAGACTTCAGTAGGACCTTGTTTGTGTCATTTCAACACAAAGGGTCTGAGTTTTGTAACCTGGAGAAGCAGAGACTGAGAGTGATGCATTCTGAAATTTTATATGGATTCATATGTGATCACTGTTTGGTAGTCAATTGCTCATGGAATGCTGTAGATCAAATTTTTAAAAGCCGTTAAGATGTTACCGCATAGATTGCTTTTTGTTTGTATACCATTGTGATTTGTCTCATTCAGAGAAAAATATTCTATGCACATATAAAAATACTCATGACTTCAAACTCTTATTCACACTCCTGTTAGGAACTAAGGATGGAGAAGTATATAGTATACACACTATGCCATGATGATTTGCTGACCTAACATGTGATTTAACTTGGTATTCTTTGAGAAAAGACAGTTTGAGAAAGAAAATATACACTTAAAGTTCTACTGTAAGTTCCTCTCTAGAGTAAAATAATCAACTTGTCTGATAAAACAGGATTCTTTAAAGTATTTCTCATTAAATATTTTGAGATGTTTCTCTTCTATTAAAAATAACCTATCAAAATGTAATAGTGGCTGTCTCTCTCAAATAATGAGTTGGCATTATAATGATATTAGATAAGAACATTTTTATTTCTTTTTCTTCACTGTTTTCATTCTAATTTATGGAGTTATCATTACTGCGACAATAAAACCAAAAATATCTTCAAGAAGAGGTGCTTAATTGGGAGGGACCCTGACAATTACATTCCCATTTCAAATGAGCTAAGAAAATCTACATGCTAAGTTTTTTTTTAATTGAAGTAAAATTGTTTTATAACATTCTACTAGTTTCAGGTGTACAACATAATAATTCATTATCAGTGTACGTTACACAGTGATCACCACAATAAGTATAGTTATCATCTGTCGCCATAAAATTGACCCCTCTCACCCTTTTTACACACCCTCTAATCACCTTCCCCTCTGATAACCACCAGTCCGTTCTCTGTATCTCTGAGGTATTATTTCCTTATTTGTAAATGTTTAATTGAAGTATAGTTGACATATTAAGCTGTTTCAGATTGCATTTCTTTACACTAATAATGAAATAGCAGCACAAGAAAGAAAACAATCCCATTTTCAATTGCATCAAAGAGAATAAAATACCTAGGAATAAATATAACCAAGAGGTGAAAGATCTGTACTGTAAGACACTGATAAAAGAAATAGTTTTGTTTTGTTTACTCCTTTGTTTTGTTTTTAAGATTCTGTATTTGAGTGAAATCATATGGCATATGTCTGTCCATGTCTCACTTATTTCACTTAGCATAGTACTCTCACGTTGTCTCAAATGGTAAGATATCATTCTGTTTTATGGCTGACTTGTATTCCATTGTGTGTGTATATGTATGTGTATATATATATATATATATATACTATGTCTTCTTTATCCATTCATCTATCAGTGGATACAAGTTGTTTCCATATCTTGGCTATTTTAAATAATGCTGCAGTGAACATACGGGTGCATATATCTTTTTGAATTAGTGTTTTCATTTTCTTTGGATAAATACCCAGAGTGGAATAGCTGTACCATGTAGTAGTTCTATTTCTAATTTTCTGAGGGCTCTCCATACTGTTATCCACAGTGGCTGCACCAATTTACATTCCCACCAGCAGTGTATGAGCATTCCCTTTTTTCCATATCCTCACCAACACTTGTTATTCCCTCTTTCTTAAAAACAGATGTGGGGAGATATTTTATTGTTTTAATTTGTGTTTCTCTAATAATGAGTGATGTTGAGCATCTCTTTATGTGTCTTGTTGTCTTTGGAAAAATATCTAACACTGGCCATTTTTTTTTTTAAAGGTTTTATTTATTTATCTGAGAGAGAGAATGGGAGACAGAGAGCATGAGAGGGGGAGGGTCAGAGGGAGAAGCAGACTCCCTGCCGAGCAGGGAGCCCGATGTGGGACTCGATCCCGGGACTCCAGGATCATGACCTGAGCCGAAGGCAGTCGCTTAACCAACTGAGCCACCCAGGTGCCCCACACTGGCCATTTTTTAGTAGGGTTTTTTGTTTGTATTTTTTGTTTCTTTGTTTTTCCTATTGAGTTGAATTTTTCGTATATTTTGGATATTAACCCCTGGTCAGATACATAATTTGAAAATATTTTATCATATTCAGTAGGTTGCCTTTTCATTTTGTTGTTGGTTCCCTTTGCTATGCAAAATCTTTTTAGTTTCATGTACTCCACTTGTTAATTTTTGTTTTTGTTGCCTTTGTTTTTGGAGTCAGATACAAAAATTCACTGCCAAGACTGATGTCAAGTAGCTTACTTTTATTTTTCATTTTTTAAATTTTTTTAAGATTTTATTTATTTGATAGAGCACAAGCAGAGGGAGAGGGAGAAGCAGGCTCCCCACTGAGCAGGGAGCCTGATGCGGGACTCAATCCCAGGACCCTGAGATCACGACCTGAGCCGAAGGCAGACGCTTAACTGACTGAGCCACCCAGGCGTCCCTCAAGTAGCTTACTTTTAGTAAGTAGCTTACTTTTAGTTTCCTTTTAGGAGGTTCATGGTTTCAGCTCTTACATTCAAGTCTTCAATGCATTTTGAGTCAAATTTTGTGTTTGGCATAAGATAGTGGTCGAGTTTGATTCTTTTGTATGTGGCTGTCCAGTTTTCTCAACACCATTTATTGGACACTGTCCTTTCCCCATTGTATATTCTTGTGTCTTTGTCATCAACTAATTGACCAAATGAGTGTAGGTTTAGTTCTGGGCTCTCTGTTCTACTCCTTTGATCTATGTTATCTGTTTTTGTTTGTTTGTTTGTTTTTAATGCCAATACCACACTGTTCTGATTATTATATTTTTGTAGAATAGTTTGGAATCCGGGGCTATGATATCTTCAGTTATGTTTTTCTTTTCTTTTTTTTTAATTGTATTATGTTATGTTAATCACCATACATTACATCATCTGTTTTTGATGCAGTGTTCCAGGATTCATTGTTTGTGTGTAACACCCAGTGCTCCATGCAGTATGTGCCCTCTTTAATACCCATCACCAGGCTAACCCATCTAACCCATCCTCCCACCCCCCTCCCCTCTAGAACCCTCAGTTTGTTTCTGAGAGACCATAGTCTCTCATGGTTTGTCTCCCTCTCTGATTCCCCCCCTTCATATTCCTCTTCGTACT
>NC_138370.1:7269842-7287126 GCF_054177405.1 Leptonychotes weddellii
CCCTCCCCTCTAGAACCCTCAGTTTGTTTCTGAGAGACCATAGTCTCTCATGGTTTGTCTCCCTCTCTGATTCCCCCCCTTCATTTTACTCTTCTTACTATCTTCTTTTTTTTTTTTTTAACATATAATGTATTATCTGTTTCAGAGGTACAGGTCTGTGATTCAACAGTCTTGCACAATTCACAGTGCTCACCATAGCACATATCCTCCCCAGTGCCTATCACCCAGCCACCCCATCCCTCCCACCCCCTGCCACTCCAGCTTTGTTTTTCTTTCTCAAGATTTCTTTGGCTATTTGGGGTCTCCTGTGGCTCCATACAAATTTTAGAATTGTTTTTCTAGTTCTGTGAATGATGCTATTGGAATTTTGATAGGGATTTCATTGAATCTATTGAATTCTTTGGGTAGTATGGACATTTTAACGTTATTAATTATTCCAACCCATAAGCACAGAAATCTTTCTATTTGTGTTGTCTTCAATTTCTCTTATCCATGTATTACAGTTTTCAGAGTACAGGTCTTTCACCTCCTTGTTTAAATTCATTCCTAGGTATTTTACTTCTTCTAATGGAATTATAAATGGGATGGTTTTCTTGATTTCTTGTATTGATAACTCATTTTTAATGTAGAGAAATGCAACAGATTTCTTTATATTGATTTTGTATCCTGCAGTGTTACTATATTTATTTATTAGTTCTAACAGTTTTTGGTGGAATTACTCGGGTTTTCTATGTTAGTTTGCTCATATTTTGTTGAGAATTTTTGTATCTGTATATCAGGGATACTGTAATTTTCTTTTCTGTTATTGTTGTCCATGTCTGGTTTTGGTATTGGGGTAATGCAGGTCTCATAAAATAAGTTTGGGGGCGCCTGGGTGGCTCAGTCATTAGGCGTCTGCCTTCGGCTTGGGTCGTGATCCCAGGGTCCTGGTATTGAGCCCTACATTGGGCTCCCTGCTCAGTGGGAAGCCTGCTTCTCCCTCTTCCACTCCCCCTGCTTGTGTTTCCTCTCTCGCTGTGTCTCTGTTAAGTAAATGAAATCATAAAAATAATAATAATAATAATAAGTTTGGAAATGTTCCCTTCTCTTTAATGTTTTGGAAGAGTTTGAAAAGGATAGGTATTAAATCATTTTTCTTTGGTAAAATTCACCAGTAAAGCCATCTGGTCCTGAATTTTTGTTTATTGGGACCAATAAGCCTGTTGGTCCTGAATTTTGAATACTGATTCAATCTATTCAGATTTTGTCTTTCTTCATGATTCCATCTTGAAAATTGTATGTTTCTATGAATTTACCCATTTCTTCTTTGTTGTCCAATTTGTTGGCATATAATTGTTCATAGAACTCTCTTTTGGTCCTCTGCATATCTGTGGCATTAGTTATAACCTCTCCTATTTCATTTCTCTGTGTATTTGAGCTTTCTTTTTTCTTGAAGTTAACTAAAGGTGGGTCAATTTTATCTTTTCAAAAAACTCTTAGTTTTATTGATCATTTTAAGTATACTCTTATTCTCTATTTCATTTATTTCTGCTCTGATCTTTATTATTGCCTTCCTTCTATTATCTTTGGGTTTCATTCTTTTTCTGATTAGATTGTTTATTTGAGGTTGTTCTTGTTTCTTGAGATAGGCCTGTACTTCGATGAACTTCCCTTTTAGAGCTTCTTTTGATGTGTTCCATAGATTGAATTGTTGTATTTCCATTTTCATTTGTCTCAGGGTATTTTTGATTTATCCTTTTATTTCTTTGTTGACCCATTGGTTGTTAAGTACCATGTTTAATCTCCACTGCTTTTTATTTTTCCTTTTTGTTTTTGTTTTCTTGCAGTTGATTTCTAGTTACATACCATTCTGGTTGGAGAAGATACTTCATAGGATTTTGAACCTCTTGAATTTATTGAGACTTGTGTTTTGACTTAACACATGATCTGTCCTGGAGAATGTTTCGTGTGCTTTGAGATGCATGTTTGTTCTATTTTTGGATGGGATATTCTGTATATACCTACTAAGGCCATCTGATCTAATGTGTCATTCAAAGCCAATGTTTCCTTATTGGTTTTCTGTCTGGATGATCCATTCATTGATGTAAGTAGGGTATTAAAGTCCCCAGTATGGTATTGCTGTCATTTTTTCCCATTAGGTCTATTAATATTTGTTTTATATATTTAGGTGCTCCTTTGTTGGGTACATATGTAGTTACAAATGTTATATCCTCTTGTTGGACAGACCCGTTTATATTATGTGATGCTTTTTTTTTTTTATTATAGTCTTTGTTTTAAAGTCTATCTTGTCAGGCATAAAATAGCAATACCACCTTCCTTTTTGTTTTTATTTGCATGGAATATCTTTTCCCATCCTCTCACTTTGAGTCTGTGTGTGTCCTTACATCTGAGGTGAGTCTCTTAGAAGCAATATATAGATGAGTCTTGAGTTTTTACCCATTTAGCCACTCTATGTCTTTTGGAGAATTTAGTCCATTTATGTGTAAAGAAATTATTGATAGGTATTTACTTACTGCTACTTTGTCAATTGCTTTCTGGCTGTTTCTGTAGTTCTTTGTTCCTTCTTCCCTTGCTCTCTTCCCTTGTGGTTTCCTTAGTGTTATATTTAGATTCCTTTCTCATTATCTTTTGTATATGTTCTATAGGTTTTTGCCTTGTGATTATCATGAGTTTCCCATATAATAGGCTGGACAGTAGTCCCTCTCCATCTGTGGGGGATATATTTCAAGACCCCAGTGGATGCCTGAAACCTACATATATTTTTTTCTTTACATACATACTATGATAAAGTTTAGTTTATAACTTAGGCAGAGTAAGAGATTAATAATAACTCATAATAAAGTAGAACTATTATAGCCATACACTACAATTAAAGTTATGTGAATGTTGTCTGTTTCTCTCAATATCTTATTGTACTGTACTCACTCTTCTTGTGATGATTTGAGATGATAAAATGTGTATGATAAGTTGAAGGGAGGTGAATGACCTAGGAATTGTGATAAAGTGTTAGGCTATTACTGACCTTCTGATGCATCAGAAGAAGGATCATCTGCTTCCACACCATGGATGACTGTTGGTAACTGAAACTGCAGAAAGCAAAACCAGGGGTAAGGGTTATATATACTGTGTGTGTGTGTGTGTGTGTGTATACACACATATATGTATGTATATAATGTCGATTTTAAGTTGATAGAAACATAAATTTGGAAGCATTTTAAAAATCTCTGCATTTTTGCCTCCTATTTTATGTTTCTCATATTATAGTTTTCTTATTTTGTGTCTCCTTTAACCAAAAATTGTAGTTATAGTTAATTTTACCACTTTTCTCTTTAGCCTTTATACTAGTTTTATAAGTATTTAATCCAATACTTTTACTATATTTCCCTTCTTTGGGCTGCAGCCCAGGAGGACTGCATCTGTGCCTGAGCTTCTCAAAAGGAGTATCTCAGATCCCCACTGACCCCAGATCCCTTGGCTATAAGCCTCACTGGTTTCCAGAGTGATGTTTTTACGGCCTTGTCTCTCTGGTGTATGTCCCAAGGGTTGGAGAGCCTGATGTGGGGCACAAACCCCTCACTTCTCAGGGAGAGGCTTCAGACCCATGATACACCTCCCTGTAGAAGGCCCCTGCGCTAGGGGCGAGAGTTTTGGTGAGACTTTGTCTCTCCCTCTTCTGCTCCCAGTGTGGCTTCTTTTATCCCGTATTGTGGAAGAAGCTATTTATTTAGTGTGCTGTTCTCTTTCAGGGGGAATTACTCCTTTTGTAGCTATAGATGTGGTGTTTCCATAGAAGTAAGTGAGTTCATGGTTTTCCCGTGCTGCCATCTTGGGCTATCTCCTCTCATGCTAAATTATGTTTAAAGGCTAAAAAAACATTTAATGCTGTTTAACACATCACAAAATATGTAACATCTGAATATTGTTAAAAAGTAATGAAAATTCAGTTTGAATCAAAATATATACAAGACATTCTCTCTTTATACCATGGCTGGGATCTTCAATATTTAGTAAACTAAAACACTTTTTTATAAAGCAATAAAATAACGGATTATCATAGGAGATTATTTTGCTATGGCTGCATATAAAAGAAATCCAGTACAATGCAGCAGGAAGACTATGTCCTTTATGGTGACTTTTGTGCTAGGATTAGCAACACTTTCCTGCTCTTGGGGTGACATTAGATTCTTAGAGTTGAGATAAAGCTTTATTAAATTTTCAATGAAATATGAGTTTACAAAAGTAATTCTGTGTTTTGCAAATTGCATGAAACATTTTAACACTAGCAGAAAGACTTCTGTCTTGGAAGAGTCCTGGTAGCTTTGGGGGGACAAAGCTGCTGATTTTCAACACTGTTCTAATATATCAGTTTTTACTAATTGAAGAGATAGCATTTATTGTTGGAATACTATGAATTTTTTTTAAAAAGCCAAATGATAATGAAGTATGTTAGAAATACATTACAAACCAAAATTTTTGTATGCAGACTGACTTATACACCAGTGGTTCTCATGGTGGGGGAGAGGGACACTCTCACTGCCTGGGGGATATTTGACAATGTCTGGAGATATTTTCAGTTGCTGCAACTGGGTTGAGGTGCCAGAATTTAATGGATAAAGGCCAGGGATGCTGGTAAACATCCTATAATACACACAGCCCCACACAACGAAGTATTATCTGGCCCCAAATGTCAATAGCGCCGAGGCAGATACTGCTTTAGAGTAATCACTGTACTGAAAAGTAGGTGGTGATCAAAATATGTTTTTGCCTTGTGAAACTTAGAGAAAAAAGAACACTATATCCAACCCTTTTACATTTCTGACATCTGCATTGCATGTGATTGGCGATTCTCTTTCTTCTAAATATCTATTGTGTGTTTCACTGACTGCTGGGATAAGAGCCACTTGTTTTTCCAGTAATTGTCACAGGAAAAATGCCAGATGGTGATACTGAGAGGGCACCATAAAAAAAAAAAAGAAAAGAAACAAAAAAGAAAACTCTAAGTGTTTTCCTTTCCACTTCACTTTCGTCTTTATAGGCTAAGTTGATCTAATGTTTGAAATACATTCTATCCTTCTTTGAATCGAAGAAAAGATGATTCATTTATGCAAATAGCATCCAAATGTTGATCAGACATGACTTGTAAGACTCTTTTAATACACCTGCTCATTATTTGTCCCTACTATCCCTTTAACATTGTTAAATGAGGAGCAGTAATCTTTTGCCACTCAATGAAAATTTTGGTGGGTTCCATGGCTCTTCTTTTTACTCTTGGGGTGTCCTGTGGTAACTTTAAATCACAAAATGGAATATGAAATGGACAGTTAAAATGCCTAGTCCTTGGGTTGGAGGGATGGAGTGGCTGGGTGATAGACATTGGGGAGGGTATGTGCTATGGTGAGTGCTGTGAATTGTGCAAGACTGTTGAATCACAGATCTGTACCTCTGAAACAAATAATACAGTATATGTTAAAAAAAAAAAAGAAGAAGAAAAAATAGCAGGAGGGGAAAAATGAAGGGGGGAAATCAGAGGGGGAGACGAACCATGAGAGATGATGGACTCTGAAAAACAAACTGAGGGTTTTGGCGGAGGGGGGTGGGAGGATGGGTCAGCCTGGTGATGGGTATTAAAGAGGGCATGTTCTGCATGGAGCACTGGGTGTTATGCACAAACAATGAATCAAAAACTAATGATGTAATGTATGGTGATTAACATAACAATAAAAAATTTTTAAAAATGCCCAGTCCTTGATAATTACCACAACTATGAATTTGACTTAAATCTCTATTGTGACATACAAGATTGGCTCCAGATAGATTGCCTGCTGCCTAGGAATTTGAATAGCCAGGTACTCTTCTCTTTTCCTTTCACTGTGTCCCAAAGACTCCTAAGGTGGAAAACAGAGGGGGAGTAGTGAAGGTGGGGGTGGAGTTTTATACAAAGTTTTTCCTTGACTGGTACTGCTCTACGATGACTTTTTGTTCTCTACTTCTGGCAGGTTGTTCTAGCTGATTTTCACTAGTTAGTAGTCTAGTCGAACTTCTCATGATGTTTTTGGGGATCCTCTGCTTGACTCTCTGCTCTGATGTGGGCTACGGGGACCCATCCCCTGAGTATTACTCCCTGTAAGATTCTGTTTTTTTTTTTTTTTAGGAGCTCCTCCCTCACTGCAGGAAGACTTTTTGCTCGATTCTCGTTGTGTACATAGATAATAACCTTAAACAGAAGTCGCGTTGACTCCAGACTGACTCTTTCTCCTCCTACATGACAAAATATCTGGTCTATAGGAAACACTCACCTATTGTTTACCTTGACAAATTCTAGACTAAGTTCACTGCCATGGAATTTTAGCAACACATCTTTTTTGCCTTTTAATTTCCTGAGTGGGAAGAAAGATAGGAGTCAGCCTGACTCACCTTCTGATCTCCATGCAACACAAATCACATTGAGAGTGGTCCTTTGCGTCCCTTTTCTCCTAGGCTTCAAGAAGAGCTAGCACTTCCCAAGTTGTGCACATTTGGTAGGGAATAATTACACTCCTAGCACACCAGGAATTCTCTCCAAGGGAGAATTTTTCAATTTTCATTCTAGGTTACTGATTTTCCTAGCTGCTTTGAAAATCTACACCTTTGTAGGTTCAGCTTTTACTTGGTTAACCTACCTTTGTTTGTTGTTGTTGTTGATTGTGGCCTGAGTTAAAACTTCTAAGTTACCAATTGTGATTACCAGGAGAATTTAAATCATAATTTGCTCATGTCCCAAACCTTCATAATATTTGGAAAAATGATAAATAAAACCATGTGAACACCATTTTACTCAGGAGTCTTACTGGTAATTAAAAAATGTGTACATGTAATTGACAGAAACTTATTTACATCTTAGATCATGTTTTTGTCCAAATAATTACAAATAAAACAACGGGGAGGACAAAAATCCATGTTTTTAAACTTATGCTACAGATAAAACAAAGGAGGGGATGTTTTTTAATTTCCAATACTATTTTACACATGGAAATATGTATATAGAGTGCTTTTCATGGTTAAATGATTTTTAATTGTGCCATTTTCAATTTTGGTGTGGAATATGCAGTAACTGGTGATAAGACAAATCCAAGAAAGCTATTTTGGACAGAATTATTTTGGCAATGCAAAGCTAGCTAGCAATATCGCTCAGACAATACACAGTTTGTTCTATTCATATTTATCCTGCTGATCTGGAAGATAAAACTGATACTTCACTGCAGGGTCTGCACTAGCTGGAATGAGACATTGTGTTTGTAGGACCTATGATTTTCTCTGCAGAGAAAAGTAATTCATAAAGGCAGAAAAGGGCATCATGAGAAACATTCTCCTCAGATTCTGTAGGAATAGTGTGAGGGTCGCTGAAAGGGTGGTAAGCAAGGCTGAGGAACTGAAACAATTGGATGAAAAGAAAAATCTATTCTGTCTAGTTTACTCTGAGAATATTAAATGGAGAAAATATGTCTGAAATTTTAGTGTGTCTTGAGAGACAGTTATGTTTTTTTTCTAAAATAGCTATTTTAACTCTTTCTTTCATTGCATGTATATATTGTGACTATTATTTCTTTATTTAAATTTATTTTAATTCTGCATCCTATTTTGCATGAAGGGCTCAGGACCAATGTTTGGACTTAGGCTGTGGTGAACTTGTGTTTTAGTTGTGTCTTTTTCTTGATTCTGTATAATATAATGCTTGTAATTGTGGTAGAAAATATTTTAGATGGACCTATGTGTTCACCAATTTATTGTTAACCTTTCCCTCTTGCATCTCAGGATCCTTTTGATGTCATTTTTCTTCTCTGAAGTTACGTCTTTATAGGCTCCTTCAATAAAATTGAGTGTGTGTGGTGGTAAGAAATCAGTTTAGCTTGCCTAAAAGTGCATTTATTTCTCCTTCAGTCTTGAATAATTGCTTTCCTGGACAAAAACTCTTGATATTAATTTGCACAGATCCGGGATTTAATCTGGAGACAATTTCTTATAGAGAGAATTTGTCTCTTGCTTCACCTGAGGACGGTGAAGTCCTATCAACCCAATAGCAGTTGGGCTTCCTTTGAGAGACTGTTCTTGTGGGAGCCTCAGGGTCCGCTTCCACCAAGGACATGAATGTCAGGTTACATGACCTCTTCCACTTTAGGAAAAGAATTACTGTAGTTTTCCCAGAGAGTATTTTCAAATTTTATTTCATCTGGTTTTGAGATGTATTTAGGAATGTTCGTAGTACCCCGTGAAAGATTTTCTAAACTGTAAAATATTTTAAAAATAACAATGTTAAATTACTCAAAATAAATCTGATAATTTTGATAAAAATTTTAAAGACTGTCGAAATGTTGTTTTCTTTCTTTTTTCCCCTGCCTCCTTTGTATGAGGTTTAAGTGGCGGATTTGCTAAGTGGTAGAATGAAATGTATTCAAATTTTCTGCTTAAAGCATAATAGATTAATGAATAAAAATGTATAACAGATATTACTCTCCAGATTTTTGCCTGGTAATATCTGAAACAACTACACAGATATAATAATTCATAACTGTCTGATTTTCAGTGAGGGAAGCAAGGGTGAAATTAAGGTCTAACAGAAATCACAGGTTTATTATTTGGCAATAGAATCTATCAGTTTACTAATTAAAATTTAACTTTCTTTTTTTTTTTATAAGATCTGAAAGGCCCATAGTTTTATTTTTTTGTTGTTGTATGTATTTTATTTTCAATTTAACATATAATGTATTATTTGTTTCAGGGATACAGGTCTGTGATTCTTCAGTCTTACACAATTCACAGCGCTCACCAGAGCACATACCCTCCCCAATGTCCATCACCCAGCCACCCCATCCCTTCCACCCCCCACCTCTCCAGCAACCCTCAGTTTGTTTCCTGAGATTAAGAGTCTCTTATGGTCTGTCTCCCTCTCTGGTTTTGTCTTGTTTCTCAAATTCCTCATATCAGTGAGGTCATATGATAATTGTCTTTCTCTGATTGACAAATTTAACTTTCAAATCACAAATTTTACCATGTCTATTTTTTTCTAATTTTAATTATTCCCCCAGATTATTTTTATGTAAATAAATTCTTATAGGTGGTAACATAATGTACCTCTCATATTTTGTTTGTTCTAAAATTAAATTAGCTTATAGTTAAGATATGCATAATCACTAAGCTGGATCTCATGGATGGATTGTCCAGGGCTGATCTTTCAGATCTTCAGGTTCTATCATGGATATTAGCCTTACTGGAAAGAATGTGTAATATCAGTGGAATACCTTCTGTAAATAATTCTTGCTTAGATTACATGAAATTATGAGTCATCAAGCTAAAGGAGATGAGATGGTTATTTTGGCAAGATTTCTAGTGATTCAAGTCCCTTTGTAAAGAGAAATTCACATTTGTCTAAAAAAATGTGTATGTATAAAATCACTAACATTTAATTTAAAATTAATATTTGTAAGTATATTTAAAAATCTGATTCAGAAATTAAACTTTATAAATAATGCATATGTGTGTGTGTGTGTCCTTTATTTCTCTTTATGTTACTGATTGTGATTATGGGTGGAAAATAGAGGTCATAGAAGACCCAGCACCATCTTACATCTTTGAAAGAAAGAAAAGTAATTTTTATCTCTCACAGTGAAACCTATGAAAATGCAGTTCTATAGTGTTTTTTATTTATTTATTTATTTATTTATTATTTTATTTTATTTTTATTTATTTATTTGAGAGAGAGAGAATGAGAGAGAGCACATGAGAGGGGGGAGGGTCAGAGGGAGAAGCAGGCTCCCTGCCGAGCAGAGAGCCCGATGCGGGACTCGATCCAGGGACTCCAGGATCATGACCTGAGCCGAAGGCAGTCGCTTAACCAACTGAGCCACCCAGGCGCCCTCTATAGTGTTTTTTAAAAAAACAATGTTAAAATATATCACACATAAAAATTGAAGTAAAATAACACAATCTCTTTTAAATGTTAAAATATTAATAACTTTGTTTATATACATGTATATATATGAGAGGTAAATATTAAGTATCAGGCTTAAAGTTTATTTGAAAATGCTGAGAGATGTAACAAGTTAACCAACATAGAGAATGTTTTCAGTTTATACTCATTTCAATGCTTCATAGTAGTAAATTGACAAGAAGTAGGTTATTTTTAAAATCATGGCCTATAGTTAAGAAAGATGTCACAGGGCGCCTGGGTGGCTCAGTTGGTTAAGCGACTGCCTTCGGCTCAGGTCATGATCCTGGAGTCCCGGGATCGAGTCCCGCATCGGGCTCCCTGCTCGGCAGGGAGTCTGCTTCTCCCTCTGACCCTCCCCCTTCTCATGCTCTCTCTCTCTCTATCTCATTCTCTCTCTCAAATAAATGAATAAAATCTTTAAAAAAAAAAAAAAAAGAAAGATGTTTCAAAGTCAGTTGAAGAAGTAGTTGTCATCCTTAATCTGGCTTTTTCTATTAATTGTCTCACTTTCAAGTCTAGCTCTTTGACATCCATCAACTGTATTTTAATATTTTAGGCAATTAATGGTCATAATGATGATTAATGAGAAGAATTTAAAGTACTATGAATTGGGTGAAATTTGTTTTTCTACATATTTCACACGTGGAGAATTTTGTGATATCAAGACTTTTTTTTTTTTCCTGCCTTACCTATGGTACCTACAAGTGTGGCCAACAGACTCAGTAGGAATACTCTGTTCATTTACTGTATGAATGGTTACCTTTGTCACCAGTTGGCTCAAAGCCATGATTTTATTACTTTTTTTTTTACCTTTTTAAATTCTTTCTCACATCAAACTTTTATAATATGCCTCTTTTAAGAATTGAGTTACATTTAGCTTCATGGTTTCATTTTAAATATACAAAGCACTCTTTAAAAACGTGACTAAAACCCCTTAAAGAATTAATTCTTTAAGATACATGTACAGTTGAGCCTTGAATCAACAATGCAGGGGTTAGGGGCGCTAACCCCCGACACAGTTGAAAAATCCACATAAAAGTTTCGACTCCTCAAAAACTTTTTTTTTTTTAAAGGTTTTTTATTTATTTATTTGACAGAGAGAGACACAGCAAGAGCAGGAACACAAGCAGGGGGAGTGGGAGAGGGAGAAGCAGGCTTCCCGCCGAGCAGGGAGCCCGATGCGGGGCTCGATCCCAGGATCCTGGGATCATGACCTGAGCCGAAGGCAGATGCTTAACGGCTGAGCCACCCAGGTGCCCCTCGACTCCTCAAAAACTTAACTGCTAACATCCTACTGCTGACTGGAAGCCTTATTGATAATATAAACTATTGATAAACACATATCTCATATGTTATATATATGATATTTACTGCATTCTTACAATAAAGCTAGACAAAAGAAAATATTATTAAGGAAACCATAAAGAAGAAAAAATTCATTCACAGTACTGATTTACTGACTTTAATCCACTTATAAGTGGAGCCGTGCAGCTCAAACCTGTGTTGTTTCAGGGTGAACTGTACATAGATATGTGGGTAGACCTATTTATTTCTATATCTGGATATCGGTGCATATATTGAGGATATCAAGCAGAGAAGGACTTACAAACAACTCAGTGAAAGTTGCAAAGCCTGTCCTCATATCCCAAAGACTGGATACCAGGATTTAACTTTTTATCTTGTTACATTGTTTCTCTCCTCTCCTTCCCCGCTAGAGGACAGAAAGCAAGCGTGTTTGATCACACAGTCCTTACTCTATAACTGCATTTTCTCAGGGACATTTACAACAGTCATAAATAAAAAATGTAAGAACCAAAAGAATGTGGCTTGAGCTACTACTAGCTGGTCTTTTTTGTGGGGAGTTGAAGAAATTATCTGATCCATGATATAGGATATGTTGCCAGCCTGGGAAGGTGACAGCAAAGTTCCTTCTAAAGGATAGCAACAATTTTTCTCCTCTTTCATGTTCTTACTTTTTGTCTTGTCATCATTAGCGGTTGCAAGATGTTTTGGGTCTATGTGTTTTGCCAGGTCTGTTAAGTTACTTACTAACCTTCATGAGTAACACATTTTAAGCTAGTTAGCATCATAACTCTGAAAATACCAACTATGAAGTTGTACTAAGATAAGTTGTCATGAATAAATATACAAATGTGATCTTTGAGATACACACACACACACACACACACACACACACACACACATATATATATAAGCACTGGACTAAATATATTCTTGTATTTAAAAATGAAACAGAAGTCTTGAAAATGAGTAGAAATATACACTCAGATACACCGAGTCGGAGAGAAAACACTGAGGTCATTAGGAGACAAAGTGTTATCCCTGGGACACCAGAAGTAGGGGGGCAGGTTAGTGTTTATTTTCCATAGTCTAGAGAATGCCCCCAATTCTCTGGGGTAATTTTATCTAAATATCAGATGAATATGCAATATAAATGTGAGATAGAGCTAATTATCATCATTAATGTTATTATTTAACAAGTTCTATACTCTCCCTATACCCTGGATATTGTGATAAATGCTTTCAAATATTACACTGACTTAATCCTCACTACAACTCTGTGGATTTAGTATGAATATCAGTAGTTTACATATGAGGAGAATGAAGTAGAAACAGGTAAAATAGCTTATGATTCAGTGGAATCTGCATTCATACAAAAGGAGATGACTTTTTAAATAAAGGGAAATGTGTAAATAAAAGGGAATTCTGAGCTAAAAAGCCTGGATTCAAGATAGATTAAAAATATATTAACTATCTAAGTATTCTGAATATTGCTTCCTAAGTCTATTAAGGTGTGCCAGGGCATGAGTGATCAAATATATATAAATATATTTAATTTTAATCACTTATATACTTATTTATGTAAATATATATATTTATGTATGTATGTTAGGCTTCTATATACATGAATATATATGTTCTCTATATAAAATATGAACATATATATTCATACATATGAATATATGGATAGGCTTCTAAACATATCTGGCTTCATTGTTTCACCAATACTCGACATACTTATTAATGGTTTAGAAAAACACATCCTGCCATGTTTTATTACAAAATAGCAAAGACTTAAATTGCATCTCCAAAACTGACATGCCACTACATTATTAATGGAACCACTGAGGCCATTTAAACTACACTGTATGTGCATTTACAGTGGAGGGCATATCGAATGTAAAACCTTCAGATTTTAATATATTTAATTTGGCACAGTTGGTACTGTTCTCTGTGAACTGTTAATCATTTCAACCAGTACAGCAAAATGTCAGTGTCTTCATTTGCAGAGTATAATAGGCTTATATCCTGAAACAATAAAGTTATAATAGCTTGTCTGTTGCTTGGTGGAACTATACACATGCAGCATGATCAAGTGGTTGCCTGCCCTACTTTTTCCTCAAGGTTCTCTGCACATGCCCTTCCTTTCTTGTCAGGAACATTAGCCACATTTATAAAGTTATTTGTTATAAAATCAACTACATAGTGTAGATTAATTTTCCTTTGCCATGTAATTCACTTTAATTTTCCATTAGTTACATGATTAGCAACTAAGAACATTTATATCTGTAATACAAAGAGAACCTTGGGCTCGTTTTTAATATTACTTTGATTTTTTAAAGGTTTTATCTATTTGAGAGAGAGAGAAAGACAACATGAGCACGAGTGGGGGAAGGGGCAAAGGGAGAGGGAAAGCAGACTCCCCACTGAGTAGGGAGCCCAAGTGGGACTCCATTCAGGGATCCTGAGATCATGACTTGAGCCAAACCAGATGCTTAACCAACTGAGCCACCCAAGCACCCCAATACTACTTTGATTTTTTTTTTTTGACACCTATCTAAGATTAGAAAAAGGTTCATTCTTAGAGTGTGAAAGCAGAAATGTAAACAGGTCTCATTTAAGAGTTTACTTCTTTCTATCAATGGCAATATTCAACTTCATTCTTCAGTGAGAAGGGATATATTCATTTTGTTTTACTACTTTCTATCCTGAATGGTTTCATTTTATAATAACAGAAGTCATATTATTAAAAAAATAAACAAAACATAACATTGATAGACCACTTAATGAAGGATTTCATTTCCCCAAATTCTACCATGATGTTGTCACTTCTACAAAGTCCCATATTCTGTTTAGAACTCTTGTAGATCTTAGTAAATAAATGAATTATAATTATCCAGATAAGAAACGGTTGCTCTAAAATCACTTTCCAAGTGTGGGTAAGTCAGTGTTGTATGTTCTCATTGAATTACTGCAGTGAATCTGCTTCTTCATTGCATTGTACTTCTAGCATTTCTATTTATCTACAAGATTTAAAAGGACTAAATATAATTTTTGGCTGTTGCCATTTGTTATCTTCAAATAAATATTTGCAGACTAAATAAGGCAAGATTGTACAGGTAAGCATTACTGAGCCCATTTAGGAAGATCTTCATAAAACTGGGCGCCTGGGTGGCTCAGATGGTTAAGCGTCTGCCTTCGGCTCAGGTCATGATCCCAGGGTCCTGGGATCGAGTCCCACATCGGGCTCCCGGCTCGGCGGGGAGCCTGCTTCTCCCTCTGACCCTCTCCCCTCTCATGCTGTTTCCCTCTCACTCGCTCTCTAAAAAATAAATAAAATCTTAAAACAAACAAACAAAAAAAGATCTTCATAAAACTAGCCCATTTTATAGTTGAACCTATGTTATAGAAAATAGAATGTCTATTTCCTATATTCTAAACTAAGAGTAAACTTAGAATGTGCTCTTCTGTAAAGAACTTTTCAAACTCAACACTCAAAAAAACAAAAAACAAAACCCCCAAATAATACAGTCAATAAATGGGCAGAAGACATAAACAGACACTTCTCCAAAGAAGACATACAAATGGCTGACAGACACATGAAAAAATGTTCAACATCATTAGCCATCGGGGAAATACAAATCAAAACCACAATGAGATGCCACTTTACACCAGTAGAATGGCAAAAATTAACAAGACAGGAAAGAACAAGTGTTGGTGAGGATGTAGAGAAAGGGGAAGCCTCTTACACTGTTGGTGGGAATGCAAACTGGTACAGTCACTCTGGAAAACAGTATGGAGGTTCCTCAAGACGTTAAAAATAAAGCTACCCTACACCCCAGCAATCGTACTACTAGGTATTTACCCCAAAGATACAGATGTAGTGAAAAAAAGGGGCACATGCACCCCAATGTTCATAGCAGCAATGCCCACAATAGCCAGACTGTGGAAGGAGCCAAGATGCCCTTCAACAGATGAATGGATAAAGAAGATGTGGTTCATATATACAATGGAATAGCACTCAGCCATCAGAAAGGATGAATACCCACCATTTGCATCAACATGGATGGAACTGGAGGATATTATGCTAAGTGAAGTAAGTCAAGCAGAGAAAGACAATTACCATATCGTTTCACTCATATGTGGAACATAAGGGATAGCGCGGAGAACCATAGGGAAAGGAAGGGAAAACTGAATGGGAAGAAATCAGAAAGGGACACAAACCATGAAGGACTCTGGACTCTGGAAAACAAAGGGTTTCAGAAGGTAGGTGGGTGGGGGGTTGGGGTAACCGGGTGATGGGTATTAAGGAGGTCACGTGTGGTGATGAGCACTGGGTGTTCTATGCAACTAATGAATTGTTGAACACTACATCAAAAACTAATGATATATGTTGACAAATTAAACATAAAAATAATCAGCATTCGTATAATAAAAAAGAAGAATGTGTTCTTCCTTATATGGCCCAACTCATGACATAATTTAAAGCTTTTTGAGTCAAATGCATCAGCATCACACAACACCCTGAACTTCTCTAATGTTTTCTAGTTGTTATTTGAAATACTGGCATATCCATTATGCTTTAGAGAATTTGTTCAGATTTTACTTCAGTTTTGGTGATTAGGTTTTTGCTTTATCACTTGCAAATGAGTACAACATTGAGGATTGCATATATTTCAAACACACACAGGCAATCCATACACCATGCCCTTATTCTGTCTACTAATCCTGAAACTTACTGACCAGTTTAGTTCTCCATCTACCTCTGGGAACCCCGAGCATAATAGCTTAATCCATTAGATCGGGCTATTAACTACAGATAATTAAATGTTGTTTTAGTACTTGCTACAATAAAGTGATTTGGGCTTACCAATTTAAATCATCCTAGCCTTATTAAAATAGTAGAAAAATTCCATTTATTTGTAATGCAACTTTAGGGATTTTGAGAAAAGAAATAATGTACTTAGTGTACCCCATAAAGGAGATTCTGATTTTTTCCTGAGTAGCCTAAAATCAAAACAGAGTACCCTATATAGTATATTAACTTTTAAACATTACTTGATTTACTTCATCTCATTTTAAATAAAAAATGATACATTTCAACTATTTTGTGGTGGAGAATGTAGCATTTAAATTTGCCAACTGGTTATTCTATTGTGACTTTTTTGCTAAATTGAAATGTTTCCCATGATATTGGTGCTATACATCCACAAAAGGAAGATTTTATGCCCTATGATTCCATTTATATGTATCTATAAATATTATGCATGTGTGTGTGTGTGTGTGTGTGTACTATGCATGTATTTCTTTGATGCCTTTGAGCATTGCTCAGGTTTCTAAGAGTCATTTTGGGTATGACAACTCCATAGAACAGAGTGAACTGAGACAAAGATGGTAGACAATGTGAGCTTGTGTCAAGGAGTTTTTGTGTGTTTGGTTTCATTTTGTTTTAAGATTTATTTGAGAGAGAAAGAAAGCATGTGGTGGGAGGGGCAGAGGGAGAGGGACAGAAAGAATCTCAGACTACCTGCTGAATATGGAGCCCCACATGGGGGCTCAATCTCATGCCCTAAGCCAAAATCAAGAATTGAACATTTTTTATTTTTTTTATTTATTTCTTTATTCTTTTTTTTAAAATTTTTTTATTCTTATGTTAATCCCCACATTACATCATTAGTTTTAGATGTAGTGTTCCATGATTCATTGTTTGTGCATAACACCCACTGCTCCATGCAGAATGTGCCCTCCTCAATACCCATCACCAGGCTAACCCATCCTCCCACCTCCCTCCCCTCTAGAACCCTCAGTTTGTTTTTCAGAGTCCATCATCTCTCATGGTTCGTCTACCCCTCCGATTTCCCCCGCTTCATTCTTCCCCTCCCGCTACCTTCTTCTTCTTCTTTTTTTTTTTGCTTAACATATATTGCATTATTTGTTTCAGAGGTACAGATCTGAGATTCAACAGTCTTGCACAACTCACAGCGCTTACCAGAGCACATACCCTCTCCAGTGTCTATT
>NC_138370.1:7287626-7324735 GCF_054177405.1 Leptonychotes weddellii
CCATCTTGCTCCGCCCCCCAAGAATTGAACATTTAATCAACTGAGCCACCCAGGAGCCCTTAAGGAGTTTTGACTCTGTTTGAGGTTTAAGTTTCTCACTTGTAACATAGGAATAATGTTAGTTTAAGATATTACTTTTTCTTATTTCCTATAGGGTGGTTTTAAGTGTTAAATTTAAGATATGAGTGACTTTGACAATGTATGTCACATAGTAGTTGCTCAATAAGTGGTAGCTTTCATAGATATTACCAATAATGAAGTATCTGGTAAAGATTTTATAGTCAAATTATTCCTCTACTACTTATTAGCTATTTATTCTTTTCAACTCAATTAACTTCTCTGGGTCTCCAGTTTCTCTTCTATAAAACTGAGATACAACTTGCCTCACAGTTATTAGGACAATATATATATAGTGTAAAACACAAAACTATAAAAAAAAATATTGCTCCCATTCTCTTGTTTCACAGAGGGTGCAATTTTTACTCATTGAAAGTTAAGTAATCTGAGTGTTTCTCAGAGAAATAAATAAATATTATGGAAGTTATCAGTAGCATTACAGATGTTACTAATTCATGCTGAGGAGTAATAATACATTTCTGAACTGAAGGAACTGCAGGATTTAGCCCAACAGGTAACAAGAGGAGCTGGGGGAATATGAAAAGAATGGGATTCTGGGGGTGCTGGGTCAAGATGGGCAGGGTATCGGGTCTCTTATTGCTATGGAAACTCTCATCCGTTTATAAGAGTTTCCATCATCATGTCTCTGGGATGGCTTTTAGAGTGTGGACGGAGAGCCAACGGTACATGAGGTGTGTGCCACTGTTAGGGTTGCTGGTTAAATAAGGGATCCGATAGTGTGGGCTGTAATGGGTGGTGTGGTTTGTCACCCAGTCTTCCCTGAAGGCCGGAGGCACTCGCCCCCAGCTGTTAGGAATGTTGGTGGCTGATAACTCTCAGTTAAGTCCCTCCTTGCACACTACAAAGGGCAGAGTAGCTTCATTCGGGTATGCGCTACCCCTTTGGAAGCACCTCTACTCAAGATCTGTCAGAATGTGGATGGTATAAAGATTCCTGCCCTTGTCCTCAAGACAGGTCAATTCTGGAGGGACATCCGAGGTCCAGAGCTCCCTGTAGAGTTGGCAGAGGCCTTTATTGGGACCACATTGCAGTTCAACACCTCCTCTGCCAAGCATACTTCTTTTATTCCCCAACAGACTTTATTTTTTTAATCTTCTTGTTTTATTATGGTAAAATTATATGACATAAAATTTTCCATTTTAGCCCTTTTTACACATACAATGCAGTAGCATTAAATACATTCACATTATTACAGAAACATCACCACAATCCATTTCCAGAAGTTTTTCGTCATCCCAAAATGAAACTGGGTACTCATTAAATAATGCCCACTCATCCCCCCTCTCCCTAGTCCCTCATAGGCACTATCTACTCTGTCTCTAGAAACTTAACTGTGTGAGCAATCCTCAGATTTGTACAATTATGCAGTATTTTTCTTTTTATGTGAGGCTTATTTCACTTCGCACAATGTTTTCAAAATTCACCTGTGGTACAGTATAAGCAAGAGTTTCCTTCCTTTTTAAGGCTAAATAATATTCCATTATATGTATAAGGAACATTTTATTTAAACATATATCTATTGATGGATATTTGGGTTGCTTCTACTTTTTGGTCTTTGTGAATGATGATGCTATTGTATACAAATATCTTTGTCCCAACTTTCAATTCCCTTGGGTATATCTTTAGAAGCAGCATTATGCGATCATATGGTAATTCTATGTTTAATTTTTTAAGGAGCTGCCATACAGTTCTCCACAGTGGCCACAACATTTTACATTCCCACCAGTAAGGCATAATGGGTTCTAACTTCTCCACATCCTCGCCAACATATTTTGTTCAATTGATAATAACCATCATAATAGATATATTGTTGTCCCATTGATTTGCATTTTCCTGATGACTAGAAATGGCTGAATATCTTTTCATGTCCTTATTTGCCATCTGCCTATCTTCACTGAGAAATTTCTATTTAAATCTCAAACCTCTTTAAAATTGAGTTTTGCTGTTCTTGAGTCATAGCGATTGTTTGTATATTCTGTGTATAAATTTCTTATCAGATAGGTGATTTGCAAATATTCTTCCTATTCGATGGTTCCTTTTTCACTGTCTTGACAGTGTCATTTGATGCAGAAAAGTTTTAAATTTTGAACTGTTTGTTCTTCAATCGTTTGTTTTCTTTATTGCCTCTGTGCTTTTGCTGTCATATCCAATAAATCACTGCCAAAATCAATGTCATAAAACTTTTCCCCTATGTTTTTTTT
The DNA here is from genome assembly GCF_054177405.1 of Leptonychotes weddellii. Taxonomy (NCBI): domain Eukaryota; kingdom Metazoa; phylum Chordata; class Mammalia; order Carnivora; family Phocidae; genus Leptonychotes; species Leptonychotes weddellii. The sequence continues at coordinate 7,289,966 of NC_138370.1, forward strand.
TAAGAGTTTTAATGGTTTTAGTGTTTACATTGAGGTCTTTGATCCATTCTGAGATAATGTTTGTATACAATAAAAGGTAAGGGTCTAGCTTCATTCTTTTGCATGTAGATATCCATTTTTTTTCTCAACACCATTTATTGAAAAAAAAACCAAAAAAACTGTCCTTTACCCAATTAATTTGTCTTGGCACCCTTGTTGAAAATCATTTGATTATACATGTAAGAGTTTATTTTTGGGCTCTTTATTCTATTTCATTGCTCTGTATGTCTGTCTCTTTTGATTACTGTAGCTTTATAGCAAGTTTTGAAGTCAGGAGGTATGAGTCTTCCAACTTTTTCCTCTTAATCAAATTTGGGCTATTTAGGGTCCCTTAAGATTCCATGTGAATTCCCAACAAATTTTTATCCTGAGGTAACAAACCAATGGACTTTATGCATGCCAATTTCCATCTTTTAATATCCACATTTAATGACCAGCTAACATTTTTCAAAACTGAGAACTAAAATTTTGCCTGGGGAAAAAAATAGCAAAATCCTCTCTTATTTGGAGCCTACAATTTTAGGAGGTCATAGCCATCCAAATGTCTCCTTGTGTCCTTTTTATTTCTTGAACTTTTCTATGACATTAATAACCATTCACTCAATGTCTCACAATTTTAACCCAAATAAGTTTTGTATCTTTCTTCTTCCTCTCCACTATTACATTGATTAGTAATGCTTGTATAATTTATTGTCCAAAGTATTTTCTGATTCTTGCATTTCTTTGCAATTACCATTAGTTCCTACTCTCATTGTTCCGAATCTTGACTCTTGTTAGAGATTCTTTGATATCTGTAGAATGACTTTTCTCTGATTTCTTTCCTGCTCTTCTTTCCCAGATACCATCATGCACATTCATGTTATATGGTTGGAAAGACAACCTGAAGTCTTAACCACCATGTTGTAAAATACTAACTGTGCAAACTTAGACCAGTACAGTATGTTAATGTCTCTAGCCTCATTTCCTACACGTACTAGAAGGAAATAATTATTATCATTAAAGTAATATTATCATTATAAAATTATGATGATCTCTCACTGAGTTACTACACAATAATTTAACTTAGTTTCTGGCATGGTACACATGCTCAGTTTTTGTTTTTATTCTTAGTTTTAGGAGTTTTATTTGTTTCATTTTATATTCATCATTGGTTTCCAATTATTTCTTTAACAAATTAAAATAATTTTTTTTTTTAAGATTTTATTTATTTGCGAGAGAGAGAATGAGAGACAGAGAGCATGAGAGGGGGGAGGGTCAGAGGGAGAAGCAGACTCCCCGCCGAGCAGGGAGCCCGATGCGGGACTCGATTCCGGGACTCCAGGATCATGACCTGAGCCGAAGGCAGTCGCTTAACCAACTGAGCCACCCAGGCGCCCCCAAATTAAAATAATTTAAAACACATCTCATTTAATCCTCCAAATGTATTACAGATGTACTTCGCAACCTAACTTTCCCTGTGATCAAAGTATCATTTTTACTTTTCATTTTAGTGGTGCTGGATTATAAAACTGTCTTAAGCTTTTATTATTTCATCTTAATTATTCATACTGGGAAATGCTCTTGGGACCTAATGTTAACTTATCATTTTTTTCTTTTTTTCTCTCTCTCCCATTATTCATATTGGGAAAAAAAAAGGCTATTGCTCACACTTCTTTTTTTTTTTTTTAAGATTTTATTTATTTGACAGAGAGAGAGCACAAGCAGGGGGAATGGCCGGCAGAGGGAGAGGGAGAAGCAGGCTCCCCGCTGAGCAGGGAGCCCAATATGGGCCTTGATCCCAGAACCTGGGGATCATGACCTGAGCTGAAGGCAGACACCCAACTGACTGAGCCACCCAGGCACCCCTATTGCTCAACTTCTTCATTATCATCTTCCCCAGTCTAGTTTCTGTATGCACCACCGTGGAGAGGTGATGTGATTTAGTCAGAAGAACCACAGGCCTTGAATTGTGCGGGTCTTGGTTGCACAACAAAACCTCAAACATCTGCCTCTCCAGTCGTAATTGCTACTGTTTCTGCAAACATCAGCTGGGGCACAGTCAGGCTGGACGGCTTGTCAGTCTAGGTTCTGTCCCAGATTTTGTGATTCCACGCCTTAGCAACACATTGTCTGGCTGGAAATGCTCCTTCTCCTGTCCTTTAAAGTTCTTGTCATATGCTGCTACTACCATGAAATGCTTCCTTTATTGTCTCACCTATGTAAAACCCAGCTTCTTTAAACTCTACATAATAATATTTCCTTTCTTTTTGTCATTTATCTTGTTCTTCACATACTGCATCTTTTTATGTCCTTATTTTATAACGTTCTGAGGTAGTAGATTAAAAATCCCTGTAGATGATTGACTTGATTTCATCTCTTTATAAACCCCCCAGATTTGACAGTTCCTTAATAAGGGAAGCTCAGTGAATGCTTATTGAATTTAATGTATTAAATAATATATTCTATAACTTTCTTTTATGCATCTTCATTTTTTGTCTGAATAATTTAGGGAGAAGAGTATAGAAAATGTGACCTTGACTGATACATATGAAAGGTGATTGGAATATTTTGAATGCTCTTATACTTCTCAATAGTCTGGTTACAAGACATTGAAGGAACTCGAGAAACTAAGCAGAGAAATGAGTATAATTACTATGAAAGGTTTGTGGTATCATGCCTGTTGGCTTTACAGCAAGTAAGTAGGAATTAGTAGTCTTTTCCGGGTTCAGAGGCTTATTTAAAATTTTAGATTTTGATGTGCTATGAGCTTTACACCTTCTAAGGTCTTTTGCAGTGCAATTTTGCAAATATTAATTATTCTGAACTTATTCTTGTAATTTGTATTTTTCCATCTGCTATATCCTTTTGATTTATTGCTTTGATCTTATTTTTGGTTCAGCAATCAATTTCAGTTGAGGTCCTGATCATTCCAGTTAATTTAGTGAACTGCAAGATATAAAATTATTGTAAGTAAAATCTCCTCACATTTTCACAGTGGTAGGGGTCAGTGAGAGTGCTTACATGAAATATTTAAGAAACATCTGACTATAACCCAACCAGCATGTGGGGAAATTACATTATTTCTTAGACTATTTTAACATCAAAGGTCGCTCTGAAGTGAAGGATAGTCATTAAAAGCCGAATTACTGAAAGTATATCTGGTTAGTGCACTTAAACACAGTTCTGCAGACTAAAATAATTTAAAGTCTGAAGTGTGATCCAGAATTACATATGTCAATTACTAGTATGTTGTGTGTAGTATTAAAAATGCATGCAGCTAGAGGCTTTAATTACATGAGATTTCTCTGACTTAGAAATGCGTTGGCTTTTACTTTTTGAAAAAGTCACCTTTTCAGAAATCCAAGGGAATCGGGGGCGCCTGGGTGGCTCAGTTGGTTAAGCGACTGCCTTCGGCTCAGGTCATGGTCCCGGAGTCCTGGGATTGAGTCCCGCATCGGGCTCCCTGCTCGGCGGGGAGCCTGCTTCTCCCTCTGACCCTCTCCCCTCTCATGCTGTTTCTCTCTCTCTCTCTCAAATAAATAAATAAATAAAATCTTTAAAAAAAAAAAAAGATCCAAGGGAAAACATTTGTAAAATGCATAGTGCCTTTTCCAGTTACCCATTATTGAAAGGCAGAAGAAAACTAGAGAATTATAAAAGTGAAATGAAAATATGTTTTTGCATGAAATTTGATTATTATTTGCTAACACTGATTATGTCTGGGAAAGAGTAAATTTTTGAGTAGGACATTTTCCCTCATATCCCCATATCATTAAAACAAGTGTGATCCGTACACTTTGTTTTGCCCCACTGTAATAAGCCTATAATAAATAATAAAGAGCTCAATAATCAAATTTTTTTCAAGCATATTTTAGACCTGTCTTTGACAAATAGGTGATAATTATTTTTCCCATTAATAAAGTCCAAGATAAAAATACTATATGCATTTATGCACACACACGCACACACACACACACGCATTCACACACATGGATATAGCAAACTTTTTCTTTATACATTTCATATTTGTCACAAGATGCTTTCATTATAAAATACTACTTGTCATTAGCTTATATAAAGCTACATGAGTTGCCTCTAAATATGTGACTAATAGATGCAGCATTAGAGGAATTTCACTAAAATATGGGCCTAGAGAAATCATTAAAGCCACTATATCTTAAGACAAAAATGAGTCCCAATAATACAAATAACCTTAATTCCTTAGGGGACAGATGATATTTAAAAACAGTTATTTTGTCCTCGGGTCTCAAGTCAGTTAGGTCATATATATATATACGCATATGGAACATGAATTTCCCAAAATGTGTATTTTCTGTAAAATCCATGTTATCTGGAAGAGATCTAGTTCCCTTGATTTCTGTTTGCTGGAATTGCCTTCCTTGCTTTTTTTTTTTTCCCTTCCAGAATTCCTTGTGCACAGTACAGCTCTTCACACTTCCAAAGAATCCAAGTAGCACAGTGACTAAGACCATGTTCATGTGAGCTCGAGTAGTTCACTGATTTGCTTGTTTGCTCTTTTATAAAGGATTTTTTTTTTAATCCCTAAAAATAAGCCTAGGTTAACTTTTGGTTAGAATCAAAGGGTACTGGAATACATCTCTTTAAGGGGCAGGAGAAAATCAAATGTATCTCTCATTAAATAAAAAGTCATTGGGAGCTTTGGAACTCTTCCTAATACCTATAAAACATGTCTTAGCAAATCTATCATGAGGGTGTGAGAGACAAAAATGACTGGATTTTTTAAAAAATATTTTATTTATTTGATATAGAGCGCGTGAGAGAGAGCGAGAGTGGGGGTGGGAGCAGAGGGAGAGGGAGAAGCGGACTCCCCACTGAGCAGGGAGCCCGATGTGGGGCTGGATCCCAGGACGCTGAGATCATGACCTGAGCCAAAGGCAGACGCTTAACCGACTGACCCACCTAGGCGCCCCATGACTGAATTTTCTAAACGGATTTTTGAAGAAGAGCTGTTAAGGAGAGTGACACTGGAAGATCTACCAAGTAGAAAGGATATTGAGATTGTATAAGTGATTAGGAAAAATGACCTTTATCTGTCTGCAAATTCAGTCTTTGACCAACATTTTTTTCTTAGTTTCAAGTCTTCAGGACTTAATTTGTCTTAAAAAGTCAGAACATGTAGGAGCTTTTAATTGAATACTTACCTTGCTTCGACTTAATTAGGACTTAACCCACTTAAAAGTCTGAGCTTCGCTGTTCTTTGGGTTGCACAGATACTTGTCGATTTGAGATCTGGAATTCCAGGCTCCAGGCAGGGTGTGTGACCTGCCTTAGGCAGCATGGTGATTTCAGTGTCTTCTCCTCCCTCCACCGCCACCCCCTCCCCCACAGAATGTACTTCACTTCTCATGCACACTGTCTTAGGTAAGCAATACTGCTGTTGTCCGGAGAATTTTTAAGCAAGAGTTGGAAGAGCAAACAATTGAGCAATTTTCCCTGTTTCAGTCACTTCTGCTGTAGAAAATGCCACTCTTTGCGGTGCAGCCTTCTCAGTGAAGTGATCAGACCAAGGAGAGCTCTGAGCATGGTATTGCATGGAAGTGCACCTGAGGAAGGAAAATGAGTCCAGGGCGCTCTGGCCACCAAGGCCGCTGTAGCCCTAGAGCATTTTTGTCATCCACATGTGCATCATGGATGTATTTCTGGACAGCATGATGTTCAAGCTTTGTAGCACCCTCAGTAATGCTGAAGACTGGGATAGTGAAATCTTTCTGAATTAAAAAACAATAATAGTAGTGAGTTATAGAATTTACCTTAACACTTTGGGTTTGTAGTCTTAGAAGATTTATATAAGTGAATAATTCTTCAATATTTGAATCACACCACTTAATAGCTAAAATGTCTGCATTTAGAGCCAAAGCGTAAACTAACCAAATCATTGAGAGTCCCTAAAACAAATTTATCACTGCTTTGCAGTCAACTTTCCATATTAGGATGACAGATAACCCTTGAAATTTGAGCTTCTACCAAAGCATTTTAAGTTCCAACCTATCACCTCATAAAGGTATGTTTTTTTAAACCTAGTTCAGGGCCTGTGGCAATTTTTTTTTTTTTTATCATGTACTGATTTCAATACAAGAAGCATCTCCTTAAAACGAATAAAACGTTCCTGCATCTTAATGGCTCCTACTGAAAATATTAGGCCTTTATCACCAGTTCCAGAAAGAAACATGGATCTGAAGGAATATTTTTCTCCTTTCACTTCCAAGCCCCCATTGATGTTGTAATGCCAGTCCTTCCAATTTATGTAGCACATTTTTTGTGTTATGTCATGATGATACTTGTTTTGTGACTGATCTGTATTTCATGTTGTGATTTTCTCACATATTTATTGTTCATACAGCCCCCCCACCCCGACACACACAGAGTTTATTTACAGTTTTACTTACTCGTTAGGAATATCCAGGTGTAGCTGTTGTCCTTACAAGAATTTTCATCCCTGTTTTTTAAAATTGTGCAGGCATTCATGTGATTGATGTAACCAGTGACAAATCAGCACGTTGGTAGGCCGCGTGCATGCATTTGGCTATGTCAAGGGACAGATTCAGTTATAAGTGCATTCAAGCACACACTCAGCCCTAAGAGTGTTCTTGATAGAAGCCACAGGGCCGTGCTGCACAGCTCCATAGATGACACTCTAAATCATTATTTTTAGAAGTATAAATGCATACAATTATTGTGACATTACCTCCAATTTCAAAGGCTCTAAGGAGAGCCTTCAGATAAGAAAATGATTTCAAATCCCATATGCACCCAGAAATACTTATCTTTGTGTGCTTTGACTCCAAAATAATAAAATCTGACATATGTATTTACATATTAATACTTTCTAAAATTCTAATCCTCTCTGAAAAACTCTGTAAATTATAGCTATGATAACAAGAACACTGATATTGGCACACAGTATTGCATGAGAATCCCATGTCTTTATACAGAAGAAATAGGTTCAATTATATGCCAGATGCATCTTGTAGATTAACATTTAGTATAAAAAATAGAGCTAAAAGATGAGAAATCTGTAACATTACAAGACCAGTGCTCTAACCCCTGAGCTATGGAGCCGAGAAATCTGTAACATTAAAACAAAGAGCTATTTTTAGTCTGTAAATTGTTTTAGTTATAAAGTAATTACAAATTGGAATTATTTGGGCATATTGACTAATAGCTGCCAGTCTTTTTTGCTTTTATCATACCACTTGTCACTAATTGACATTTTTAAAATGATTTTCTCATTATCCTTTTAGAAAACAGAGCCGTGATAGTTACAACATTTTCCATCCTGTCTTGTGCTCTATCTGTAATGTTCAGAAAAATGCCTGGCATATGGGGCAAAAGTAAATATTAAACCATGAAAAAGTAGGATGGATTCCACAGATATTTTTTCTAGACTTTTCCAAAACTATATATGATATATAGTTTTTGCTTTTTTTGAGGCTATAATGAAATTTCTATTTTATGTTATTTGTTATTTTTAGGTTTTACATATATATGTGTTTGTATTTATATATAACCTTGAAGCACTATATCCATCTTACTACATTTTGAAGAAACAATAGAATTTAAAAAGGCCTTAGGAAGGTATATAATACATTCTATTCCCCGAAGAGGTAAACACAGGAGATGAAGTGGGCTACACAAAGAGTAAAGGAAACGCAACAGAGAATGCAACATTTTTATTCCTGGGAAATAGAAAAGAAATACTATCTAGTTAGTTGCATGGTGGTTTTTCTCATATAAATCTCATAGAAGAAAGAATAAAAGATAATGTGGGGGGGGAACACCATATTTTACAAAAGCAGTTGAAAAGATACTAATGTAAATAGTGAATAGATTGAATTATTAGCCCATCACAAGACTCTGAACTAGTAGTGACATCTCCCTTTACTAGGATTTTAAGTGTATGATGGCTTTATTCCTACAGTCTAAAAGCACATATTTTGTGCTTAAATTTAAAGAGGCAAAGAACTCCTAAAGCCCAGTAAAGAAGAAAGAATGAATGAATGAATGAATGATCCAAAGTTCTGAAGGGCAGATGGTGGGAGCCAGGAATCTATCCCATAGTTGGTTGGGGTATGAGTTTACAGATAAGCAAGGGGAGGAAGGCTAGAATAAGCCATGTGGCGATGAGATTGATTGGAGACATAAGTAAGAACTGGTATAGCCTAGGATAGATGATTACATATAAAAGTATTTATGGATACACAGGTTAGTAGAGATACACAGATATTTTTGTCCTGTGAGTTGACAGAGCCTGAGAGAAATGACACAACAGTAGCCATTTGCACAACTAGCCCCCAGATGTTTCCAATTCTCCAATAAAATGAATTATGACACCTAGAACAACAGCTAATTATAGGGCTGGGATAGTAAATATTCAAGATGTGTCTAGAGCATTATAGTTGCAGATGGTAAGGAAGTGCTAGGTACGTGTGTGCGCGTGCAAACACACACACACAAACAATATACAAACACGCTGATTAGGTTATGCCAGAAAGAGATAGGAGCCAACTGTTTCCCAATGGCCAATGCTGGAACAATTTGAGTAATAAAATATTAAATTATAACCCAAAATATAAAACAGATATCCATGAGTCCATATGATTATAAGGAATTAATTGCATCAGTTAATTTACTATGGAGCAGAGAAAATGGGAGAATTCTAACTCATGTCGATACTCCACCCTCCAAGAAGAGAAGCACGATTCCCTACTCCTTCAGTGTGGGCTACACATAGCAAATTCCTTCTAAAGAGAACCTAACAGAAACCAGATTTAAAAAAAAAAAAAACAGCAACTTTACAGTGAAGAAATATGGCAAACACTTCCTCAACCAGATGATAAAGGTCAACATTAACAGTTACAAATCATGTTGCTAGTTTGTACTCTTGGTATGATGACATGGAAATGACATTTTATTTTTCTTACCTTCCTCCTCTAAGGATATAACCCCAATCCAATCATGACAAAAACAAATTCCAATAGAGGGGCAGCTTACAAAATACTTGACCATTACTCCTCAAAGCTATCAATGTCAAAAAAAAAAAACAAAACAGGAAAAGACTGAAAAACTGTCATAGCAAAGAGGAGATATAAGGAGAGCTGTCACTTAAATTTAATGTGGTGTCCCGGATTGGATCCTTTAATAGAAAAAAAGGACATTAAGTAAAAACTACTGAGATCTGTGTAGTCTAGACTTTAGCTAATCAATATGTATCACTCTTGGCTCACTAATTGTAACAAACGTACTGGTAATGTAAGACATTAGAAACTGAGTGCATGGAATATGAGAACTCTGTAGTATGTTCTCAATTTTTCTATCAACATAGAACTGTTCTAAAATAGTTTACTTGTAGAAGGTAGTTAAGAGATAGAGATCATTTTGAGGTAATGGGAATGTTATTTTTGAATCTGAATCACCCTCTAAAATTCTGAGTAGTATCAACTTAAACATTTATGACACATAATCATTTACCCATGAGATCCATGGTTCTGGCTCTGAGTGGATCGCAAACTCGGTAATTCTGTGTTGAAACTTGTGGAACCTAACACAGATGTTTTCTTTTAGGTCCCCTCTACTCCCCACCCCGCACCACCCCCTCCAAGTGTAGTGTCGTTTTGAGAGAAGAGGGAGTAAAGCAAAACTGACTTGAGTGACTGCTAGCCCAACCTTGAGGATGCATGGAAATGCTTTTGATGTGCTGGAATTAAAGCAATAGTGAGGTAGAACCTGCAATTAATATAGTGCGGGGCTTGTTATAAAGTAGCAACCCAGGAAATGTTATTTTCATTGTTATTGGTTAGGGCAATATCCAACACCACCTTTGACAGGATGATTACTAAATACAAAAGTTTCATTTGAATAAATATTTGCTGAGGTCTTATTTTTTGCTAAATCCAGCGAAGGTATGTTCTTCACTTAATAAAAATTCTGCTATAGTGCTGGATTTTACTTGCTGTGTAATCAAGGAGAATGAAGCAAATGCTGTGCTCTGATGGTTATACCAACAAAGTGGGCATGACAGCAACACGTCTAAAAACAACTGAGGGAAGAAGGAAGTGTTGCTGGGAAGGTGGTAAACCTTCCTGAAGTGTGATGGGTGGTAGGACCTGAAGAGTGGAGAAGGGGATGCAGCATTTGAAATGGAAACAGTAGCATGAGTTAAATATCAGAGCAATGAAAGTGAATACTATATTGGGACAGTGCTGCCTATGTCTGAGATGGTGGGAGAATAGGGTTTATAAAGAGATACAAGGAAAAGTAAAGTTAAGAATTGAGGCAAACTCTCACCTTTGAATTCTCAGTTCCATATGCAAAGTGAATCTAGTTCTGCTTGGAACCTAGTTAGTTGCATATGCAAAGTGAATCCATTCAACATGATTCCTTCTGTATTGGGCTTTAGGAAGGTATCTCTGACTTTCTTTGACTCAGAACTCTATTTAACTCTATTATTTTTTTAAATAAGAGTAATGATACCCATCTGATTGAAATTTCATGAGCATAATATAAAATAAACATAAAATCCACGATGCTTTAAAAAATGTGTGTTGTCTCTCCATGAAATGAAGTCATATCTGATACTTTAATAGAGAAGTCATAAAAATCCGAAAAACCCTTCCTTCTTGAGTGGTCAGAACTTTCTAGTATTGTAAAAGTTAATTATAACTTGTGTGAATTATACTTGATAATTACCAGGGCAAGTGCAGTATTAATACGGATTTTAAAATAGTAAGAGTAAAATTAAAGGCACATAATTTAGTTCAAATGTGACATCTTGAGAGCATGCAAAAATTGCTCATAATAAATGGTTCTTCAATATTGAGAAAACTAATAAGGATTGGTTGATAATTTAACAATTTAGGTAATTTACATTAAAATTTCTGCCACATGGGAACACTGTTCTTGGTAAATGGTTAGATAGTGTGGTTGTGTTGCTGACTAGAAAAATTCAAAGTGATTGTCTCAGTGGAGTCAGTTTACTCTCTTACAGGAGCAGACTCTGCTCTGTGATGTGGTTGCTAAGCCTAACAATGTATCAAATGGGGAGAAAAGGCTCTGGGTTTCATGAGATTCCCAGGCTTGATGTAGTGATGCTATGCTCGCCCTTGCTTTTCTTTCATTTTTGTTGGTTGGTTTGTTTGCTTGTTTGTTTTTTTTACTCCTGCTAACTTTCTTTGGGGTCCAAAGCCTAGTGTACTGGCCTAATCTTAGATTCGAGTTAAAAAAAAAAAAAAAGAGGGAGAGGAAAATTGTGTTAAAAATTTATTTGACTGGGGTGCCTGGGTGGCTCAGTCGTTAAACCTCTGCTTTCAGCTCAGGTCATGATCCCAGGGTCCTGGGATCGAGCCCCGCATCGGGCTCCCTGCTCGGCGGGAAGCCTGCTTCTCCCTCTCCCACTCCCCCTGCTTGTGTTCCCTCTCTCGCTGTGTCTCTCTCTGTCAAATAAAATTAAAAAAAAATATATTTGATGACCTGAAACTATAGCAGCCTATGTTCTGGAATTGGATTTAGGGGACAAAAATGTTTGATTTTTAAGAAAATGTTCCTAGCCCAGCTATATTCTGTTACTCTTCATGTTCATAAAATCACATTTGTGAAGCACTCATTCTTCAAGTTAAATCAAGGGAAATGATGTCTACCTAGTTTCTATGTTAGTTTTCATCACATAAAATTGGAATGACCTTGACTTTGACTCTTGTCAAAATTTTTTTTAAAGGAATAAAATAATCCACACTTCAGGAAAAAAAAAGCAAGTTCAAGTCCTATGCTTGACAGGACAGTTGTTGATCAATATAAATGAGTAAAAAAGTATAAACCAACTTATTTAATGTGTCCAAGAAAAAAAAAATGTATTCCACCTTTGTGCTATCTTCAAGGTGATCCTGGTTAATTAAAAAACAACCATAACAACAAAAATGCAAAGACTGTAAGCTTTACCTGATCCTTCAAAATTGTAAAAAATGTCATTAAATATCCAACAGATTTTCAGTGTTTTGTTACTATGGCTATCTCAGATACTGGTATTATTGAAATATGTGAAACAAAAGAAACTTTCAGATGCATTTACAGATGGTCAGGGTAATTTATAAGGTACGGGAATGTATTCTACATATGTAACACCTACACTGTCCAGCAGTAAAACATTTATTTATTCAAACAAACACAGAAAAAGACTTGCCCAGTCTTTCTTCCCCAGGGGAGAAAAGGAAAAGCCTTGGCAAATTAAAAAATACTACTGCTAAATTTACTTTGGTTCATTCTTAGTTTTGTAAATAGTGTACTGTGTATTTTGGAGCTTATATGTTAATGTTGCTTTTAGGATCTCAACTAACATTTTCTGGTTGTGAGTTTTTATATCTGTAAGTGTATGGTTGTGGTAGAGTTCTCTACATTTTTTTTGAGTTCTCTACATTCATATATATGAGATGTATATGTCTGTATATGTATAGGTAAATAATCAGTATCTAATTTTTCTTAGGTACTAACCACAACAAATAAGAAAATATTTACTATGCCTTTTATATTTTCAAAATTAAATTTCTAAAGTATATGTTATGTAATAGGCAATATATGCTATACCATATATAACATAGAATATGAACTATGCATCTATGAATATTATATGATGCAAAATATTGTAAGGTCTGATACAGAATGTTACATATTCTACATACTGTGTTATATATATAATTGCTGTTTGGGTGTAATAAACCAAAATAACACAAACAAAATTGAAAGGTCGTTTTGTCTAGATAAAATTAACACTATTGGGTTTAGATAGATTTTATGCTATGACAAAGATTTCATTTAAGATATACAGAGAAAAAGTTGAAACAAAATAAGGCATGCATGTATATTTTATTGCTTTGTAACCAGTCTATCACAAATTCTGAATTTGTTGAGTACAAAGAGGAAATGGATCAGTTTTTTCAACTATTGTCTTCTAACAAGCTTTTTAGGATCTCCCAACACTGCCTTTTTTAGAAATCTCAAGTATAGTCCATAGATTTCCAGTCACTTTTAGTCAAAAGTGTCTTGCTTTGGTAATTAAGACAATTGAAGTATCAAAAATTAAAGTAAAAATTTCAGTATCTAATTTAAAATGTCAATATCATATCAAATTACCATATTTTCCTCTCTTCCCATCAGGAGCTTGTAACAGGGAATGGGGTTGTGGTCTCTTTACTCTTCTATCACCTCTGTGTCATGCTGGTGGAGAGTCTCCAGGATGAACATAGAGTAAATCGGGATAGAGGAAAGGAGGCCAAGTGCTTTCTAATCAGAGCTATTAAGATTCCTCTATCACTCACTTCTCTGAAGCATTCTCATTCTTCACCTCCCCTAGGGTTCACTTCTTGCTCATTCACTGAACTCTTGCAATGCCCCTGCAAATCCTGCTTTTAAAAAACATAATTACTGAATTTTTCTTGCTCCACAAGGTTGCCCTCTTGGCTAGTTATTTTGAAGACTATTCAGGCTACCCTCCATAGTGTCCACTCACCCACACATATGCCCACAGAAGGACTGTCTCACTGCAACCCTCTGCCTCTTCTGGCTACTTTCTTACCTTGGGAAGTTCACAATAAAGAAGCAATCACCAATTTCTAAGACTGTGTATTGTTTCTGTTCATGTCCTGAGAAGAAAGGCTCAACTCTTTCACAAAATCTCTCAAAGCATTCTTATTTGGTGTATCAGTCTGTATTTAATACTTTATGCAACTTGGCTCACATGCAACCAGGGGACAGGGTCCCAATCTCTCCTTGCAGAGATACCCTATGTCTCTGCGTATCTCCCGAATTCTCCATGGTGGCTATAGGCTAAAACCTCATTACTATATGCCACTCCTATCTAATTTATTTTATGTTAACCTGCACAAACTCAAGGTTTCTAGCCTTTTTAAAAACATAGGCTCATTGTGAGAATGACCGTGTACATCCTAGAACTGTTTTGCTAACTTTAAGAAGGCTTGGAAATTGGATTATTCGTTTTTAGGTATTGAGTTGTAGAAGTTCTTTATTTTGGATACTAGCCCCTTATCAGAGATGTCATTTGCAAATATTTTCTCCCATTCAATAGGTTATCTTTCAGTTTTTTTATTGTTTCCTTTGATGTGCAGAAGCTTTTTATTTTGATGTAGTCCCAATAGTTCATTTTTGCTTTTGTTTCCCTTGCTTCAGGAGATCTATCTAGAAAAATGTTGGATGGCCAATAACAGAGACATTATTGCTGGTGCTCTCTTTTAGGATTTTTATGATTTCAGGACTCATATTTAGGTCTTCGATCAATTTTGAATTTATTTTTATATATGATATAAGAAAGTGGTCATTTTTTTCCTTGTAGCTGTCCATTTTTCCCAACATTATTTGATGAAAAGACTTTTTCCCATTGCATGTTATTGCCTTTTATGTAAAGTTTTAGTTGACCATATAATTGTGGCTTTATTTCTGGGCACTCTTTTCTGTTCTATTAACCTATATGTCTATTTTAGTGCCATTACCATACTGTTTTGATTACTACAGCTTTGTAGTATATCTTGAAATCTGGGATTGTGATACCTCCAGGTTTGTTCTCTTTTTTCAAGATTGCTTTGGATATTTCAGGTCTTTTGTGGTTCCATACAAATTTAAAGATTATTTGTTATAGTTCTGTGAAAAATGCTGGTGGCATTTTGATAAAGATTGCATTAAATTCATAGACTGCTTTGAGAAAGATGGACATTTTAGCAATATTTGTTCTCTCATTCCATGACCATGGAATATCTTTCCATTTGTGTCATCTTCAATTTCTTTCATCAGTGTTTTACAGTTTTCAGAGTATAAATCTTTCACCTCTTTGGTTAAGTTTATTCCGAAGTATTTTATTGTTTTTTTGCTGCAACTGCAAATGGGACTGTTGTCTTAATTTCTCTTTCTGCTACTTTTTTATTAGTGTCTAGAAGTGCAACAAGGGGTGCCTACGTGGCTCAGTCAATTAGGCATCCAACTCTTGGTTTCAGCTCCGGTCATGATCTCGGGGTGGTGGGATCGAGCCCCATGTTGGGCCCTGTGTCCAGCACATAGTCCACTTGTCCCTCTCCTTCTGCTCCTCTCCCTGCTCATGCTCTCTCTCTCTCTCCATCTATTTCTAAAGTGAATAAATAAAATCTTTTTTAAAAAAAGAAATGCAACAGAATTCTGTGTATTGATTTGTATCCTTTGAACTTACTGAATTCTTTATCAGTTCTAGTAGATTTTTGGTGGAGTCTCTAGGGTTTTCTAGATAGAGTATCATGTCATCTGCAAATAGTGAAAGTTTACCTTCTTCCTTACCAATTTGGATGCCTTTTATTTCTTTTTTGATTGTTGTGGCTAGAACTTTCAGTACCATATTGAATAAAAGTTGTAAGAGTGGACATCCTTGTCTTGTTCCTGACCTTTAGGGAAAAGCTCTCAGTTTTTCCCCATTGAGGATGATGTTTGCTGTGGGTTTTCATATAAGGCCTTTATTATGTTGAGGTACATTATCTCTAAACCTACTTTGTAAATAAATGGATGTTGTACTTTGTCAAATGCTTTTTTTGCATCTATTGAGAGGATCATATGGTTTGTATCATTTCTATTATTGATGTGATATATCATGTTGATTGTTCTGTGAATATTGAACCACTCCTGCATCTCGGGATAAATCCCACTTGATTGTGGTGAATGTTTTTTAAATACATTGTTGGATTTGGTTTGCTATTGTTTTGTTGAGGATTTTTGCATTTATGTTCATCAGGGGTATTGGCCTGTAAATTCTCTTTTTTTGTAGTGTCTTTATCTGGTTTTGGTATCAGGGTAATGTTGGTCTCCTAGAAAGAATATGCAATGTTTCCTTGCACTTCTATTTTTTGGAGTAGTTTGAGAAGAATAGGTATTAACTTTTCTTTAAATGTTTGGTAGAATTCACCTATTGGGCCATCTGGACCTGAACTTTAGTTTTATTGGAGTTTTTTGATTATTGATTGAATTTCATTGCTGGTAATCAGTCTGTTCAAATTTTCTAATTCTTCCTGATTCAGTTTTGGTAGTTTATATGTTTATAGGAAATTATCAATTTCCTCTAGATTGTTCAGTTTGTTAGCATATAATTTTCACCCATATTCTCTTAACAATCCATGCCACAGAAATAAAAAGGATTGTATTTCTCCTCTTTCATTTTTGATTTTGTTTGAGTCCTCTCTCTCTCAATTTTTTTGATCTTTTTTACAAAGAAACAACTTCTGGTTTTATCAATCTGTTCTATTGTTTTCTTGGTTTCTATTTTGTTTATTTCTGATCTAATCTTTATTATTTCCTTCCCTCTACTGGTTTTGAAGTTTTTCTTGTTCTTTTTCTAGCTGCTATAGGTATAAGGGTAGATTGTTTTTGTCTCTATGTAGTTTTTGATTTCCTCCTCAATTTCTTGGTTGACCTATTCATTATTTAGTAGTATTTAACCTACATGTATTTGTGCTCTTTCCAGATTTTTTCTTGTGGTTGATTTCTAGTTTCATAGCATTGTGTTTGGGAAAGATGCATGATAAGACATGAATTTTTAAAAACTTGTTGAGACTTGTTTGGTGGCCTAACATGTGATCTCTTCTGAAGAATGTTCCGTGTGCCCTTGAAAACAGTGTGTAGTCTGCTATTAAGATGGAATGTTTGGAATATATCTGTTAGATCCATATAGTCCAATGTGTCATTCAAAGCTATTGTTTCCTTGTTGGTTTTTTTTGGATGATTGATCCGTTGATGTAAGTGGGGTATTAAATTCACCTACTATTATTGTATTACTATTGATTACTTCCTTTATATTTGTTACTGTATGTATGTGGGTGCTCCCATGTTGGGTACATAAATATATAAGTTTGTTATATCTTCTTGCAGGATTGTTCCCTTTATGATTATATAGTGTCTTTCTTTGTCTCTTGTTACAGGCTTTAATGACTATTTTGTTCCATATAAGCATTGCTATCTCAGCTTTCTTTTGACATTTATTTTGCACGATAAATGTTTTTCCATCCCTTCAGTTTCAATCTGCATGTGTCTTTCAGTTTAAAATGAGTGTCAGGAGGCAGCATATGGATGGGTCTTACTTTATTATCATTTTGTCACACTGTGTTTTGATTGGGGCACTCAGTCCATTTACATTCAAAGTAATTAGTAATAGGTATGTATTTATTGCTATTTTGTTAATTGTTTTATGGTTTTTGTATTTCTCTCTGTTTCTTCTCTTGCTCTCTTCTCTCACAGTTTGTTGGCTTTCTTTAGTGATATATTTAGATCCTTTTCTCTTAATTTTTGCGTGTCTATTACTGGTTTTTGGTTTGTGGTTACCATTAGGTTTATATATAATATCTTATGCACATAGCAGTTTATATTGACTTAATGATCACTTACATTTGAACTTTCAAAAAGCACTAAAGTTTTACTCCTCTCTCGCCCACATTTTAGGTATAGGGTGTCATACTTTACATCCTTTTATTTTGTGAACACTTTGATTTGTATAGATTTACTTAATTTTAATGCTTTTGTGATTCCTGCTTTTCTTACTCCTGCTTATTGTCTTTCCTTTTCACTCAGAGTCCCCTTTAACATTCATTGTAAGGCTGGTTTAGTGGTGCCTAATTCCTTTGATTTTTGTTTGGGAAATTCTGTTTCTCCTTCTATTCAAAATAAAAGCCTTGATGGATGGAATGTTCTTGGTTTCCTTTTAGCACTTTGAATATATTATGCCACTCTCTTCTTTTTTTTAAAGATTTTATTTGACAGAGAGAGAGAGACAGCAAGAGAGGGAACACAAGCAGGGGGAGTGGGAGAGTGAGAAGCAGGCTTCCTGCAGAGTAGGGAGCCTGATGTGGGGCTCGATCCCAGGACCCTGGGATCATGACCTGAGCTGAAGGCAGGCGCTTAACGACTGAGCCACCCAGGCGCCCCTGCCACTCTCTTCTGGCCTGTAAAATTTCTGTTTTAAAATCAGCTGATTGCCTCTTTGGGATTTCTCTTGAATGTAACTGTTTTCTATTCTCTTGCTGCTTTTAAAATTCTCTCTTTATCACTACTTTTTGCCATTTTAATTACTGTATGTCTTAGTGTGGACCTCCCTGGTTTGATTTTGTTGGGGGCTTTCGGTGCTTCCTGGATTTGGATTTCTATTTCCTCCCCAGATTTGGGAAGTTTTCAACTTGAAATAAATTTTCTGTCCACTTTTCCCTCTCTTGTCTTTCTGGGATCCCTATAATATGAATGTTAATATGCTTGATGTTGGCAATGAATTGTTTTAATCTATTTTCATTTTTTATTACTGTTTTTTCTCTCTCCTGTTCAGCTTGATTGCTTTCCATTACTCTGATCCATTCTTCTGCTTCCTCTAGTCTACTATTAATTCCTTTAGTGTATTTTTAATTTCAGTTATTGAATTCGTCATTTCTGATTGGTTCTTTATGTTTTCTGTCTCTTTCTTGAGGGTCTTACGGAGGCTCTCCACTCTTTTCTCAAGCCCAGTGAGTATCTTTATGACCATTATTTTTAAATTTTCTATCGGGCATATTACTTATCTCCATTTCATTTAGTTCATTTGTTGTGATTTTGTCCTATTTTTTCGTTTGGAACATATTCCTCTGTCTCCTTATTTTGTCTCTCTGTGTCTGTTTCTATGTGTTAGGAAAGTCAACGATGTTTCCCGCCCCTGAAAGTAGTGGCCTTATGAAAAAGAGGTCTGTATTGCTGTGTCCCCTGTTTACCAGAACTTGGCACTACAAGGGTGTCTCCTCTATGTGTTTTAAACACCCTACTCTTGTGGCAAGGCTGCATTTGCCTTCAGTCCAATCATGTGCAATGCTTCTCTTTGCCTGTTGTGGGCAGGGTTTGGCCCCTGTGTGGTTAGTGGGCCAGTCTGGGGCCCCCCTGGGCTTGAGTTGTCAGACTAGGCATTGGCCAGATTTGTGGTCGCAGGGAACTACAGGGTGTTTTCCCTGTGTTGTCACCTGAGAGGTTTTCGTTGATGGGCGGGGTCTGCAATCAGATCAGATGTGTGCCCTCAGCCCGCTACTAGAACAGCAGTGTGGCTGGTGTGTGTGGTTTTCCTTCCCTGTCCCTTTGACAGGAGTCACTGTACAGTGGTGCTGACCCTGGTTGGGGCTGCTTGCACACTGCTAGGCTTGTGGCACTGCTTTGATGGGCTCCCACAGAGGGCATGTTGAAGGCGGTGGGTGCACAGGAGAACACAGGGGCGGGGTGCATGGTGTTTGCAAGTTTTGTGCTGGACTCCTATGGGAAGGGACCTATAGCTACTTTGGAAAGCTGCTGCAGGTGAGCTGGGGGCAGATGCACAGAAAAGTGTGGGTTCAGGGCACACTGTTGGCAAGCTAGGTGGAGAGTGTTCTAGCTGACCTGGTTCCCACAGATGTCTGTGTATCTAGGCTGGGGGATGGGCAAGGGAAATGGCACCCCCACTCTTTTGTTCTGAAGTTTCCCACAGATTCCTGCCTCTCTAGCACATGCTATGAGATTAGTGAATAGATCTTCCCACATCCCCCAGGTGTTTTTCAAACTGCTGCTTCTGTGCTTTATCTCAGTGGGGTTATTTGTTGTATTATCTCTTTAAGGGTGGAGACTGGGTTTCCTATGCCATCCAGCTCTTCTAGAGCTGAGCCTGCTAATTTTTCAACTCCCAAGTGTTAAGCCCTGCTGATTTTAAGAACTCAGTGAAGTTAAGCCTCTCTGGTTTTTTTTTTTTTTTTTTTAAAGATTTTATTTATTTATTTGAGAGAGAGAGAGAGAGCACATGAGAGGGGGGAGGGTCAGAGGGAGAAGCAGACTCCCTGCTGAGCAGGGAGCCCGATGTGGGACTCGATCCCGGGACTCCAGATCATGACCTGAGCTGAAGGCAGTTGCTCAACCAACTGAGCCACCCAGGCGCCCCAAGCCTCTCTGGTTTTTAAACCCAAATGTTATGGGGATTCATCTTCCCAGTGCAGGTTCCCAGTGCTTGAGATGTTTGGTGTGGGGTCTGCTCCTTTTCCCTCTCTGCACTCACCACATCCCTTCCTCTTCCAGGGACAGTCCCATGGGTCCATCTGGCTCTCGACCATTATTTTCACTGTGGCTCCTTCTCTATGATTAGCTGTAGAGAGTCTGTTCTCCCAGTCCTTGGGCCATTTTCTGGGTTATTTACACAGATGTGGGTGTAATCCTTGGTGTAGCCATGGGATAAGGTGAGCCTAGGATCCTCCTATTCTGCCATCTTCCCCCTAAATTTTTAAAATAATATTAAAGGGTATTTTATTCCATCATTTTTCCATTTCATTCATCAACTATTGCATAGAGGTTTATTAATGCTTCCCATGAACATCGTGAACTGTTTTCTCCTTATAATTCACTTGATTTTTACTATATGTAATTTAAGCCATGTTAATGAGTACATAGAGGTTTGGGATTTGAAATATTTATAATTACTTTGTTATTATGAAATGTCCATCTTTATATCTAGTTTCTTACCTACGATTAATGGATTTGTTTTTGTTCAGGCTTTACATGATATATCTTTCTCTAAAATTTTCTGTCAACCATCCTGTATCTTTATTTTTCTTTCTTTTTTTTTTTAAAGATTTTATTTATTTATTTGACACAGAGAGAGATAGCTAGAGCAGGAACACAAGCAGGGGGAGTGGGAGAGGGAGAGGCAGGCTGAGCAGGGAGCCCGATGTGGGACTCGATCCCAGGACCCCAGGATCATGACCTGAGCCGAAGGCAGACGCTTAACGACTGAGCCACCCAGGCGCCCATCTTTATTTTTCAACATATCTCTTGAGAATAGCATAGGCATAGGTTTTGAATCACATTAGTTGTATGACATTAATGTCTCACTTGGAGAATTAGTACATATTCACTGTAATAACTGCTGTTGTTCAGTTTCTGCCTTTAATGTTGTTGTATTTTCTATTAAGCACATTTATTTAAAAAATCCTATTTTATCTTCCTTTCAGTTAATTGTTTTAATTGCTTTTTATGTCCATTTAATAATATAGCATTCTTTTATTAATTTATTCTAAAGATTGCATCATATATCCTTGACTGTTTCAATTTAATGCAGCTACTTACTTAATAATTCTAGAACATGAGAATACAATATCTACCTTCAGATGCTTTACCTTCTGCATGATTATTGTCATGATTTTCTTGTCTAAAGATATGTTAAACCCCACAAGGCACATATAGACTTAACCCCCTTTCTGGTATTCATTGTTCCCTCTTGCATTTCATTTTTCTATCTGCAAGTTTTTGCTTTTGCTTTATTTAGTTATAAAATTTCTACTTTAAATTCAGTTTTGCAGGTGAGCAGCTACCTCAGTTCCTTTTTAACTATAACTGTTTTTCTCCTTAAATAGTTTCTAATTAAATATAGAGAGAAAAGAGAACATTACTATGTAACTAACATCCAGTAAAAATAACCTCCAAAATGAGTGCTCTAATTATATGTTAGTTTTGCCTATTTTTGTGCTGTTTGTAACTGGAAGTGTGCAGTATTTTACTTGTTTGTGTGTGGCTTTCTTTGCAAAAGATTACATATATGGGGGCGCCTGGGTGGCTCAGTAGGTTAAGCATCTGCCTTCGGCTCAGGTCATGATCTCAGGGTCCTGGGATCGAGCACCACATCGGGCTCCCTGCTCAGCCAGGAGCCTGCCTCTCCCTCTCCCACTCCCCCTGCTTGTGTTCCCTCTCTCGCTGTGTCTCTGTCAAATAAATAAATAAAATCTTTAAAAAAAAAAGATTACATATATGAAATGTATAAATATTTTGACGTGCACTTCAGTTAAATGACTTTTGGTTAGGTATCATTCTCATTTAGCCATCGTTGAATATACATTATCACATTATCTTCTCGCCTTTAACTTTTCATTTGAGAAGTCAGCATTAGTCTTACTATTGTTTCTTTGAAGGCATGTGTGGTGGTTTTCTAGGGCTGCCATAACAGAATATCACAGACTGGGTGACTTAACACAAATTTATTTCCTCACAGTTGGAAATCCAAGGTAAAGGTCAATGGGGTTGGTTTGTCCTGAGGCCTCTCTTGGTGCCTTGAAGAGGTGGCCTCCTTCCTGTGCCCTCACATGTCTTTCCTCTGTGATCATGCATTCCTGGTATCTCTCTGAATGTCCACATTTCCTCCTCTTATAAGGACATCAGCCAGATTGTATTAGGCCCTACCCTAATGGCATCATTTTAACTTAATCTCTTCTTTAAAGGACCCATCTCCAAATACAATAGCATTCTGAAATACTAAGGGTTAGAGCTTGGACATTTCCGAAATTTCGGAGGGACATAATTCAGCCCATAAGAGTATCCATATCTGTATTTAATGCTTTTAAGATGTTTTCTTTGTTTTGGTTTTCAGTGGGGTGTTTAAGGGTTGTTTTCTTCATTTTACCCTTTTGGATTAGTAGCTTCCATTACTTGGCAAACGTTTCACATATTATGTCATCAAATTTTGATTTTTTCCCCCCATATGTTGCCTCCTTTTGTTAATTTCAATTACAGATATGTTCGAGTTTTTGTGTGTGTCCCATTAATCTTGTAAGCTAGCATCCACATTTGTACTCTTGTTTTTCTCTGTGCTTTAGATTTACTTCCTGATGTATTGTCCATTTGCTACTTTGTGTTTGCTGTGTCCAGTCCATTGCTAAACCCACCCTTTGAGTATTTAACTTCAGTTATAATACAAATATGTTCTGGCAAATCATTTAATTTCCTATAAGTTAGAATTTTATAGGGTATTTTCCATTCTTTCACCAATTTATTTCATCCATCTTTTCTTTATTTTTTATAACAAATTCATTATAATTGTTGTTTGCTTTCTCTCCTGTCTGGGTCACCTGTTGGTTCACTTCTATTGTCTGGAATTTATTTTGTTTACTAATTATGTACTCTTGCTTCTTTCATGCATGTTTTCATTCTATGCTGAACTCTGTGTAAAGGAAATTTAGAAGTTCCAGATCATGTTACCTTTCACAGGAGAGGGTTTATACTTCTGTTATCACACAGAGTCTTGGGTGTATCACCGTAATTCAGTGAGAGGCTGAGCTGAGTCAAGCCTGGGTTTCAGCATTTGTAAGTCTAAATTAACCTGTGGTTTACTCCTATTACCAGAATGTGTCCTTCAAAAACTTTCAGTAGATTGCTTGCTTGGATTTTGCATCCTTAGCTCTGAAAGGCTGTTAGCAATTTATTTCTGCCTTTCAGAGTATTTCATATTTTCTTTTTAGCCTACTTTCTTGATTAAAAAATTTGTCATGTATCTTCAGGAGGAACACTGTCTTTAAGGACTCTCATGTTTTCAATTTAGGAACTACCACAGTCTCTGCTGCCGAGTCTGTCCTTTAGTAGTGGCCCTCTGCTAGGAACCAAGACTGTTATCTTAGCCTCTAATTATACCTGTGTTTGCAAACTATTCATGAAAAGGCAGATGAAGTTTGTCATTGCCAGTTCAGCCTTCTTTTCAGGTTTTCAATTTCCTAGGATCTCTTGTTCCAGCAGGTGTCTATCCATTATACACCACAGCATGTAGAGGATTTTCACTTTGCTTTTAAGAAACTCTCTCTCTAATCCTGCATCTTCTATAACATCCTCAACATCCAGTAAAATGCTTTTGGGGAAAACAGTCTTGAATTTGAGGCCTGTCAAGGCCCATATTTTGTTCAAGCAGCCCTATACACTTGCTAAAAGCCTTTCTCATTCTCCCCACTCTGATCCCACATGCACAGAGGTTCCCTACCTACTTTAGGCATGCATGCTGAATGTGCAAATGAAATTAGGAAATTAAAAAAAAAAAAAAAGTAGCTGTGAATCTTTAGTTCATACCTGAACAGTTTGCCACCTCTATAAATGGAGTCCATCCACTCTTCTTGGTTTGAAAGCTCACTGATGGCTTAAAAATATGATTTTGGGGGTGCCTGGCTGACTTAGTCAGTAAAACATGCAACTCTTGATCTTGGAGTCCTGAGTTCAAGCCCCTCATTGGGTGTAGAGCTTACTTTAAATAAATAAACAAACTTTAGGGACACATGGGTGGCTCAGTCAGTTAAGCGGCTGCCTTTGGCTCAGGTCATGATCCCAGGGTTCTGGGATCGAGTCCCGCATCAGGCTCCTTGCTACCGGGGAGCCTGCTTCTCCTGTTTGCCGCTCCCCCTGCTTGTGCTTGCTCTCTGTCTCTCTCTCTCTGACAAATAAATAAATAAAATCTTTAAGAAAGTAATAAATAAATAAACTTAAAAAAATGTGATTTTATAACCATACAATTTATCTTGCTTTACTAGTTGTTGACAAAGCATCAGTGTACTCTTGATCTTCCACACCTGACAGAACCATACTTCTTATGCTTTTGCTTTTTTATCTTCTACATTTTGAATACAAATAAACCTACATGGATGAGTAGCCCATTATAAATCCAAAAGGTAATACAGGTTTTAATCCATTATACTCTGTTTAAGTGAATTTGAAACACTCCAAGTATATTTTACAAATTTCAGATACTCGTGAATATTTTAGGAGTGGGTCAAGTTATCAGAATGAATATTGTATGCACACATCTGTATGTATATGTGTGCATACATAGGCATACATATATATGACATCAAGAATACATGTAACTTTGAATTAGAATAAAGAATATGTATCTATATATAAATATATAGATATGGGTAGATGTGTATAAATGCATGACTGTACATTCAGTTAAAGTTTATTTTTTTAAAGATTTTATTTATTCATTTGAGAGAGAGAATGAGAGAGAGAGAGAGAGAGAGCACAAGAGGGGGAGGGTCAAAGGGAGCCCAATGCAGGACTCGATCCTGGGACTCCAGGATCATGACCTGAACTGAAGGCAGTCGCTTAACCAACTGAGCCACCCAGACACCCCAAGAAATGAAGTTTAAAATAACTTTAATTAATTCACTAATGATTACCATTCATCTCAGGACAAACAGCCCCCCAAAAATTAGCATATTAGGGGTACCTGGGTGGCTCAGTCGGTTAAGTGTCTGACTCTTGATTTTGGCACAGATCATGATCTCAGGGTCATGAGATCAAGCCCCACATCAGGCTCCTTGCTGAGCATGGAGTCTGCTTGAGAATCTCTATCTCTCTGCCCCTCCCCCCACTCATGCTCTATCTTCTCTAAAATAAATAAATAAATAAATAAATAAATAAATAAATAAATAAAATCTTTTTAAAAAGATATCCTCTCAATAGCTTGGCAATTAGAAATGAGTGAGTTAAGAAGAATGCCTTTTTAATAATCAAATATGATTTTAAAATGATGCTGTGTTGCATAAAAATGTACCACAAACTTAGTGACCTTAGAAAACACATGTTTATTATCTCACTTCATTTGTCTGCTGGTCAAGAATCTTCTCATGGCTTCGCTTTTTCCCATTCTCAGAGTCTTGGAAGGCTGCCTTCAAGGGAAGAGACAGGCTATAGTTTTATCTGTAGTCTTAACTGGGGAAAGAATCTACTTTGAAGCTCAGTCAGGTTGTTGGCAGAATTCATTTCTTTATGGTCCTGGGACTGAGAACTACAGATTTTTGTTACCTGTCATCTGGAAGCTATCATCAGCTTCTAAAAGCCACCCACTGTTCCCTCATTTGTGGTTTTCTCTATAAGGAATTTGCAACATGTTTTCTTGTTTCCTCAAGGCCAGCAGGAAAGCAGGAGAGAGAGAGTCTGATAGCGAGAGAGCATCTCACTGAAGGTAGCAAATCATGGGAGTGACATTCTGTTACCTTTGCCATATTTTATTGGTTTGGGCAAGTCATATCTTTCCCATACTCAAGAGGAAAGGATTATGCAAAACGATATACACCAATCTGCTAGCTCATCGGAGCCACCTTAGTGTTTGTCTGCCACAGGATCCTGACCATTGATGTGATCCCTTTAAATATATGATCTCAAAAATGAATTGGGGTTATTAAGAAAAGGAAAAAAATCAAACCAGAGATAATTAGTTTAGTTATATGCATGTCCAAATTCTTTCTAAAATACCCTTAAAGCTTTGTGTGTGTGTGTGTGTGTGTGTAAATGGTGCAAAGCAAATAAAGTTTAGAATTCTGTTTCTCCAAGGAGCTTCAGTTGTCAACTTGAACATTTACTCTTCACATACTTATTTCTTTGCTGGGGAGAAGAAAACATACTGTTTAATTTAAAACCTATTTACTCAGGATCACAACTGTCCTCAATGTTGTGAATAACTGGTGTTTGTAATACTGTTTGTGGAAAGTTTGTGGAAAAGAAATCTTAATTCTGGGAGAACATTTGGATTCAACAGCTGTACCACCTTTCAATCCACCATTTAAAATATTTTTAGCCTCAGTGTTTGTGTTTCATTTGACAGATATCCTATTTCTCCCCTTCCTTTTTATTGCTATTGCTGATTCTTCTCAACCCTAAGGACATTTGTACTTCATCCCAAGAAGCTAGATAGAACATTCTGAACTATTATTCCTTTCACACATTTGCACTTATTTTGACCAGGCTGTAAAGTTGGGAATTTGAATTTGGTTTCCTTCACAAGAGTAGAAAGTTTTAAAAAGTATAAAATTACATGAATGTGTTGATTATTTTGTATCACTCATGAAATATATATGATAGATGAATTTCTGAAACTTCCATAAGTAATCTCTTTTATTCATTATCTAAGAACAAAAAAATACAAATCAGGTCCTTGTAATCGTTTAAATGAATGGGGCCGTTGATTATTTCATACTGAATTTGTATATGAGCATACTTATCGAACACTTAGAGTTAAGCTGATGGTCACACTGGAGTAGGGCGGACTTCTAATACCATATGGCCGGTTTCTTTATCAAAAGGGGACATTTGTTCACTGATCTGCACACAGGGAGAACACACATAGAGATAAAGGCTGAGGTCAGGGTGATGCTTCTGCTAGTTAAGGAACATCAATGGTTACCAGCAAACCACCAAGAACTAGGTGAGAGGCATGGAACAGATTCTTCCTCACAGCCTTCAGCAGGGACCAGCACTGCTAACACCTTGATCTTACTTATTGCCTCCAAAACTATGAGACACAAAATTTCTGTCACTTATGTCCCCACAGCTTGTGGTACCTTGCTATGTTAGCCTAGCAACTAATACAGGAAGCAAGCAGAAAATAGGGCAGGGAAAAGATTTGAAAAAAATAATGGCCAAGTTTTGTTTCCAAAAAATAAGACAGGCGTGAATTTATAGATTTCTAAGATTGTATAAATCATGGGGATGAAGATAAGTTTACTTTTATGATGTAAAGTTTTCTACATTTTATGTAAAGTGGCATAAAATAAACTTGCGATAGGATGTGGAATCATTGAACAACTACTAAGAATAATGAGGTATAGGTAGAAATGAGAATATTTCGATAAAAAAAGGTCAGTTAATGTCAGAGTCATAATAAGCAGAGGTGCCAAGGAGAAAACAAATAATGAAGCATTATGCTAACATGCTACACTATTAACAGTTATATTAAACTTTCTTTAATAGACTCTTCAATTAAAAGGTAATGATTGTCATAATGGATGAAGAAGACATGTTTTAGTACAAAAGATACAGGTTGGAAACAAATGACTGGAAAATACATACTATGCAAACAGTAAGGATAAGAAAGTAACATGCCTTTTATTAACCTATTAGTACCAAACAAACTAGGTGTAGATTTTAAAAATTATTGCCATTGTATAAGTGGGACATTTCCTAAGAATAGGTAATTCACTCTGAAGTCCTAACAGTTATAAATGTGGATATACCAAATAACAGAGTTTCAAAATACATGTAGAAACACTGACATAATTGAAGGACAAATTACAGGAGCCCACAATGATAGCTGAGGCATTCTAACATCCCTATTTCAGCAATTGATTAAATAACTAGATTAAAAAATCACTAAAAACATAGAAGAGCTGAGCAGCACTATTCATCGCTTTGACTTATGTGATATTTACAGACACTACGCTCAATCGGAACACATTCCTTTCAAGTGCTCATGATATATTCATCAGGATAGACCATGCGCTGGGACGTAAATTAAGCCTCAAAAAATTAAAATACATTGAAATTCCCAATTACATTGAAAATTACCTTATAAAACAGTAAAGCATTTAAAATATTTCCAAGGACTTTGAGATTCAACAAAAACTTCTAAATAATCCATAGGTCAAGAAAGAAAGCACAACAAATGAGAACATACTCTGAACTCAAAGGAATATAAACACAACCTATCAAAATGTATTTGATGCAGCTAACAAAGTTCTTAAAGGTGATTTCTCACTTTAAATGATTATATCAGGGAAGATGAAAGGTCATTATTTAATGATCTAAGTGTCTCCTACATAAACACAGAAAAAGAAGAGCTAATTATCCATAAAGTATAAGGAAGAAATAATATAGATAAGAAGCAAAAATCAACAGTAGAAAAAATACAAAAATCAATAAGATCAAAAGCTGATTTTTAAAAAAATGCAATAAAATTGATAAAACTCTGAGACTAATAATAAAAGTAAAGAAGACACAGATAAACAGTATCAATAATGAAAGGGGGAATGTTAGTATAGATCCTGCAGACATTAAAGGATAACAAAGGATTATTATGAGCAACATTGTGCCAGGCTAACATTATCTTTAAAGGACCTAAATGTCTATATCTACCCAACAAGAAATAATATAAATAACCCTTTATCAATAAAGGTGATCAAGTTCCTAATTAGTAACCTTACTGGAAAAAAAATAACTTAGGAAAGAGATGGCTTCCCTGGTCAATTTCATAAACCTTTAAAGGATTTTTATCTCAAAAATCTGGAAGACTTTTCCAACTCAATAATAAGACAATCAACCCAAAATGGATAAACATTTTTAACAGTTATTTTACAAAAGAAGATAAATGGATAGCGAATATGCATATAAAAAGATACTTAAAATCACTAGTCATCAGAGAGATTTGAATTAACGTACTACTAACATCCATTTTGGTTAAAATTAGGAAGATGTGTTGATGAGGATTTGAAGCAACTGGAGCTCTCCTACTTTAGGGGATGGAAATGCAAAATTGTACAATTGTTTTAGAAAATAAATTAGCATTAGAGGGGCGCCTGGGTGGCTCAGTCGTTAAGTGTCTGCCTTCGGCTCAGGTCATGATCCCAGGGTCCTGGGATCGAGCCCCGCATCGGGCTCCCTGCTCAGCGGGAGGCCTGCTTCTCCCTCTCCCACTCCCCCTGCTTGTGTTCCTGCTCTCGCTATCTCTGTCTCTGTCAAATAAATAAATAAAATCTTTAAAAAAAAAACTAGCATTAGAGATAAAGTCTAAAATTACATATGACCGAGGAATCTTAGAGATTCACCCAAGAGCAATGAAAATACATATCCACACAATGACTTGTACACAAAATGTTGGTATTAGTAGAATTGGTGATAGATAGTAGCCCCAAATTAGAAAGAATCCAAAGAATGCAATGTACATCAACCCATGTTAACTAGATTTTGGTGTGCTCATGCTATGGAATACACACTACAATAAAAAAGAACTGTAGGCACGTATAACAGTGTGGGTCACTTGCAAAATAGTATGCTAGGTAAAGAATTAAAAATAATACATATTGCAGGATTTTATTAATATGGTATTCTAGAAAAAAAAGCAAATAATACCGACCAATAGCAGATAATGATAGGTAGGGTTCAGGGGAAGAGGGTTGACTGTAAGGGGCATGAGGGAATTTTTAAAAAAAATTTATTTGAGAGAGAGCGGGGGGGGGGTGGTGCACAGAGGGAGAGGGAGAAGCAGGCTCCCCAGTGAGCAGGGAGCCTGATGTAGGACTTGATCCCAGGACCCTGGGATCAGGACCCGAGCCAAAGGCAGATGCTTAACTGACTGAGGCACCTGGGGATTTTTCATATATTAGTAAAATTGAATATCTTGCTTGTGGTCATTATCGCATGAATATATTTAATACCTTAAATAAAAGAAACAAACCAGGTCTTGGACCTAGGGACCCAGTTCATATGTTGAATTGGCCACTAACTGAGCTGGCTTTTAATAAGATGTGTCAATGAAAACCAAAAATATTCAGTACTTCTTTTTGAAATGACCTTGTAGGAGAGAGAAAAGATGGCTAAGAATAGGTCTTGACCATCAGGCATTTTATAATAAAATGAGACCTAAAGGTCAGCAATGCAGACTCTGGGTGTATAAGGTCTGAGGTCTATTTGTGCTACTTACTGTGTGAACTTTGGAAATTACATAACCTCTCTGCGCTTCAGTTTCCTCTTCTATAAAATGGAGGTAAAAATAGGTTATTGACAAGTTTGTTGTGATGGTAACAAAACAGTTTCTCCACATAAAACACCTAAAACAGCACCTGCTTTAGTCTAAGTAAGCAGCACAGCTATTGTTCGAAATTATCCATGGCAATATACACGCTTTCCTCAACTGGCTTATACCGGTAGGTAATACATGAGGGAAGCACACTTATAATCAATTTAAGTCCACTTGATTATATTGTACATACTAATTTAGAGAATTGAGGCCAATAAAGATTTACTTTCTCTCGGGCACCTGGATGGCTCAGTTGGTTAAGCGACTGCCTTCGGCTCAGGTCATGATCCTGGAGTCCCGGGATTGAGTCCCGCATCGGGCTCCCTGCTCAGCGGGGAGTCTGCTTCTCCCTCTGACACTCCCCCTCTCATGCTCTCTCTATCTCATTCTCTCTCTCAAATAAACAAATAAAATCTTAAAAAAAAAAGATTATCCTTAAAAAAAAAATTTACTTTCTCTCAAGAATTTCAAATTACTGAAATGTAAAGTCTTCCATCATGTGGTTGTGAGTGACTTTTCTTCATGACATTGGTTAAATATCTATTTTAAAGTTATTGAATACACTAAAAACCAAAAATATAACAGAAATGAAAAAAATGGAGTTCAAGAATGAAAGGAGTTTTAAATAATTGAGAATGTTTGCATTACATTTGAGAGCTAACCTTGATATTCCTGTGACACCCACTAGCAAACATGTTGCCTCCCTAATAAGCCTTTAATATTTATGTAAAGCAGTTATTAACAAAAGATAATATAATTCCTGTTCATATTTATAATGATGTTAAACCTGGGACTTGTAAGACTGAAGACAGAATTTTTTAGATGATTTTCTAAAATACTCACAATAGATAGCTGGTATTTGTAGTAACAGGAAAAAGAAAGGCAAAATGATTTTAAGTGACAGGAACCTGAACTCCACAAGCGAATGAACTCTATAGATTAGTTCTTGATTGCATAAAAACCACTGATTCCAAAAAGTCTATTCTCTATTGCAACAGTTACACCTTTTAAATCAATGGGAAATTTAGAATGCAGTAAAGGGATGGAGTTGAGCCCTCAGTAATTAATTAAAATGACAAATGTGTGTAAATGATGAATATAGACCATTGTAATTAGAGACTCACCAGGTGTAGTAAATACGCTCTGCTTTCCAGTTTCAAAATTGCTTATAGCCTAATGGTAAGATGATTTTCCAGGGCTCATCTGAAATCCCAGCTCTCTGCAGACAATGGGTGCTCTAGTTACAATTTCCCTTGCAATAGTGCGTATGCATCTAAAGACATACAGAGGTGATAAAATAAATGTTTAGAATAGTTCCAGAGAATGAGGAATCTCTATAGGAGGTAAAGAGGTGAATGGCATAATTAACTTGGGGTTGGGAAGAGAGATAATTCATATTTTGCCTTTACAACAAGGTTAGCTAAACTATTTGCACCTTTTTTTTTTTAGTATTTTCAAAACGTTGCCAAAAATTCTACTCAAATCTCTCCTCTTATAAAAACTTGAGATTTGTCCAAATGTGATTAATTTGATAACTTATCCTCCCCACTTTTACAAAATGGAGATTCACAGCTGTTACTAATTACAAGTGTACCCTTCATAAAATAACACAATAAAAAAATCAAATTTACTAGAAGGTTAAGTTCAGGTACATTGACTTGAATGAACA
Organism: Leptonychotes weddellii; assembly: GCF_054177405.1. NCBI lineage: Eukaryota > Metazoa > Chordata > Mammalia > Carnivora > Phocidae > Leptonychotes > Leptonychotes weddellii. The sequence continues at coordinate 7,322,044 of NC_138370.1, forward strand.
AAAGATACTTTTTTTATTTAATCCTTCAAAAAAGAATTGCACTGATACACTTAAATGATTTGGAAAATATTTTAAAAATAATTGATAGTTTTAAAGAGCAGAGAAAAAGGTAGCTAAAATGTTGAGTCATTGTTATTGAATATAAATGAAAATAAAACATCTAAAATTCTGATAACCAGTGGATTCCACTTCTTGATGTATTATAAAGTCAAAGTGAATATTGCTCTCAGCTCCTGTAGGTTGGCTAAAGGGGCTCTATTTAGGATGTGCATAGTTTATTTTATATAATCTCCAAATATATAGCTCTTTATTTGGTTTCTTCACATTCTTTGCTTTTTAATTATGTAAAGATGAGAAATCAGTTTTATAACCTAACATATTTACTTATCAAAATTATATTAATACTTTCATAAACTAGGTGAAAAAGAGCATGAGACAAACAGGTGCATTTATAGAACTGTATGTCAGTCACACCAGATCCCTGCAGGAAGGAATTCCCAGCACCACCTCATTCATCTGTGAAAACACAGAGCAATCCTTGTTTAGATGTACACATTAATTGACTTGTCCAGTGTGGTCAACCCTCCATTTCTTGATGGTTCTCTTCTGCTATGAATATGCATATTCAGTCATCTGTTTCTTGGAGCAGACATTTACCTTCCTCATCCACTGTTGGTTTGCAATTTGGCCCCTGTACACAGAGGGCAAAGGAAGGCTGTACAAAGAGGCAGACCCTTCTGGATAGATGGGTGGGAAGCTTAATAAGCAAGGGCACTTACAGGTGAGTTGCCACGAGATGAGTAGATCTCCACACCTGCCTGCCAGAATCTTCAAGTTTATATAGAGGCCTTACCTGGGTTTGGTCAGTGTATACTGTTCAGATAGTCTCAACAAAACATTGTTCTCTTTAAGGCTGCATCCTTAAATATGGTTCCTACTGTGGACACAGTGGGCAGAACATTCATTCCAAGGACAGTGGAGGGGGAGGGGAGCCTCTGATTGCCTGGGTCCAGCTTAAGTGTCATTCAGTGGTCCTCTCCTCTCAATGACCTTCAGGGAGGACTATTCAGGGAGGACTAGGGCTATGCAGATGATTAATCTGATACATTTTTCTGGGGGGTTTTGGTGTGTACTTAATTTAAAGGTAAGAATTTTTCAACTGTTAATTAACTTGTTTGGTCTCATTAGTCGGTAAGTACTGTCACCAAGATTGAAACAAAGGTATGTCTCATTCCAAACCCTATGCTGCTTCCTCAGGGGAGCATCATCTTTAGATATTCTCCTTTCTCTTAGTATCTTTTGGTATAAAACTCAGGACCACACCAGCTGCATACCATACAATGGCCAGGTGTGCCATTCACATAGACAAGAAAGGGACTGCTTCTTTGGGGAGTTGCCCAAGTTCTACTATTCTTATATCTTAAAATAAAATTTCCAATACTTCACATTATTTACATTTGATCCCAGGCACTTTTCTGTAGGAGATTATTTTAGCATCCAGAATTTAACTATGGAGCGTATTTTCCAGAGTAACATAATATCTGTAATATAATATAAACAATACATATATAATAAATAAGACCTACAGTAGGCCACATGCATTTTCCTTTACAGAGGAGATTTATGAATTTTATTGATATTATCTTTTATTGATAATACCTTTATTGATATACTTATAAAAGAAATTTATAAATCTTATTGATAATGTGCCTTGCATGTGAAAGACTAAAATACTTGGTCAATGAATAGATACATGTTTAGACTCTGTAGAACTAAACTCCTAGCAGAGTTTTATTCATTTATTAATGTATATATATGCATGTCTCTGTATGTAGGAGTGCATTTATTTATGGGATTAAAAACGAGCATGTGGCCATAGTGTGTTTCATTATTTTATGGAAAAACCTTCAGTTGTAAATAATTGATAAATAAGATTTTAGTTGATGGTCTGTTTTAAACTTGGAAATTATAGGATTCTAGAGAATATCTTGTATAGGATATCCTAACTCATTTTTAAGAGAACTTGGACTCTCGAGGGCACAGCAAAGCCTGGTTGGAAGAAGTTCTATGAATATAATATTTAATGCTATGTTAAGGTCCCTGTAGCCATGAGACTGAACTAACAATGGTATCAGCTTCTTGAGAGAAACTAACCCCACTCACCCAAAGCATGAAGATAGAGGATAGAGATCACCTTTTTGGTGTCTTTATAAAGGATTCTTCCCATAACAGTTGGTTGTTCGATTAAATGTACTCTAGGCATATTTGAACACTGGTTCCAATGTTTTGTGATTCTGTAAATTGCTATTGTTTTCATGACTATCATGCCAGTTTACGTGTGTATATATACACACACGCACACATACACACACACGTATACGTCACTGGCTAGAGTTCGCAAGAAATTATCTTATTTTTAAAAAAAAAAGCTTTGACCATATGATTTTTAAAAATGAAAAAAATCTGTGTTAGGTTCTTTTATAATGAATTTCTCTTATGGCTTCTTTTATGAATTGTGTAGGACTGTTGAATCACAGACCTGTACCTCTGAAACAAATAACACATTATATGTTAAAAAAAAGAAGAAGATAGCAGGAGGGGAAGAATGAAGGGAGTGGAATCAGTGGGGGAGATGAACCATGAGAGACGATGGACTCTGAGAAACAAACTGAGGGTTCTAGAGGGGAGGGGG
>NC_138370.1:7325235-7344631 GCF_054177405.1 Leptonychotes weddellii
AAAGATTTTATTTATTTATTTGAGAGAGAGAGAGAATGAGAGAGAGCACATGAGAGAGGAGAGGGTCAGAGGGAGAAGCAGACTCCCTGCCGAGCAGGAAGCCTGATGCGGGACTCGATCCAGGGACTCCAGGATCATGACCTGAGCCGAAGGCAGTTGCTTAACCAACTGAGCCACCCAGGCACCCTATGTGGAAAAGTATTGCTGAGATGATTTTGTATATGCCTTGTGATGCACATATGTGTGTATTTCTTCTACATATGAAATTGCTAAATTCTTGTTTGCACTTAGGTAACCTTAAATAAAGGCACCCATATTTCTGAAGCAATAATAACAATTTGAACTATAATCGCTGCACATCCTCAACAAAACTTGGCATTTTCCAGCCATTTAATTTTAGCTATTCAAGCTTGTGTGTTTTGGTGTTTCACTTTGGTTTCAATTTATGTTTCATGGATTTTGAATTAGTTCAAACCAGTTATTTGTATAGGCTATTGAGATATCAACTTGTCTGAAGTATTGTTCCTCTTTTTTCTTGATTTTTTTCATCTTTTCTTGCTCGTTTCCTCTCACTGTCAGTTTTCATCGTTATCATCCACTCATCTCTTCTGTCTGACCATTCTTCTCTGTCTCTGCTTGTGTTTCTGTCTCTTTCTTACACTATCAATCTTTTTCTCCTCTTTCCACACACACCTTTTCTCTCAGCCTGCTTTTCAAAAATGGCACCATTTCTTCAAAAAATTTTCTATTTATGATGTCCACATTGTAATTCTCTCATGTTACAGCATTATCTGTAGAATAGGAAGGTAGTTTGAAATCTTGTAAGTTATAATACTAACACTATAATATTCAATTTGTGGGTATTTTAATAATTTTTTAACTTCTCATTATGTCATGTTAAAATATTTTAGTTGTATATCAGATACATATTTGCATTTGTCTTTTAGTGCTATGTGGCCATAAGGTTGTAAGTTATGAATATGATATTTAATAAAAAATATAGAAACAATACCATCTAGGTAAAAAGTATAAAACGGAGGAGAATAAGCACGAAGAATGATAGCAGAACTCAAATAATTGTAAATGTCTGATAAAATTGGTTCTTTTTATCTTAGTGAGTAACATAGAACCGAAAGCATGTTAACATTAAATAAAAACATGGTAATGCAAAGTGTGTGTTTGAACAAGCAGAGGAAATCATTGGCAAAGTCACAGAATTACAATTTTTTTTTAAAGATTTTATTTATTTATTTGACAGAGAGAGAGACACAGCGAGAGAGGGAACACAAGCAGGGGGAGTGGGAGAGGGAGAAGCAGGCTTCCCGTGGTGCAGGGAGCCCGATGCGGGGCTCGATCCCAGGACCTGGAATCATGACCTGAGCCGAAGGCAGACGCTCAACGACTGAGCCACCCAGGCGCCCCACAGAATTACAATTTACATTTACTTTAGAAATGATTAAGAGATATTATAAAATAAATAGCTACGTGAAGAGAGAGAAACTAGATGGCTTGATAGAGGCCTCTTTTAAATTGGCGAATTCGAAGATTCTGTGAGCAACTATCCATCAAAAACTCAGGCTCAGGTGGCTTTAATACCTTTCTCCTCAAGAAATTGAAAGTAATGAAGAAGAGTGTATTCTCAAATAACAAAGATGGAGAGCCATTTTGTAGTGAGGTTTTCTTCACAAATAATAAAGGAAAGGCAAGGGTAATGCTGGTGACAAAGGGATTCAAGAAGAAGAGATCATAGAGTCTACGTACAAGAGCAGAATTTTAGGTTTTTCTTTTGATCCCTCAAATATTAAATAATGACAGTGGTGTAGGTCCTGACATGGTAATTTTGCTCTATTTTTTTCCCTATTGTTTGAGGGAGAACATGATTATAATTCAATAAATGCTTCCATTGAAACATGTTTCTTTAGGATGTCAAGCTGTTTCAAAATTTAACAAAAATTACATGCTCTCATTTTGTGCTACATCTTTCATCTTATCTATAAATGATATGCTCTTAGGTATGCATCTTTGCAAAGTTTCCCTCCTCATAATGAAATTGAGGTCAATTTTTCTCATTGTTGAAAAACTGCGATGGTCTTGCTTTTCATGCCCATAGTCAAGCAGGAAAAGATACAAAATAAGAAGAAGTGATTGTGATGTTCAGTCGGTTGCCTCATTTTCTCCTGTCCCACCGTTTTTCTCCTCAATAAAAGTTAGTTTGATGAAAATTCGTGATGTGAGTTTGCATCCCTCTTCTGAGAAGGAAAAATCAAGGTAAGCAAAGGAGGAAGTGGGATCCTTTTGGATCACCGGTGATAGAACCTAATAGGATAAATTTACCTTTCTCTTGATTTTTTTTTTTTTCCTGGAAAACAGCCTGAGTACCAAAGAGCCATTGGACACAATGAGGAGTTGGGGAAATGTTGGGGACATAAGTCCAGTGACACTTGTGAATCCTTTTAGGACCAAATCTGGAATTACTTTGTGCCTGCCTCTTCTGGGATGGTACATGATGATGTTTCTGGAAACTGATCTCTCTAGGTTTTTAATGCTCATAACTACAAGGTAGGATAGGAAAGAATGCTGATGTAAACATTTGACACTTTAAAAATACCCTAAACTTACAGAATTTTTCATTACATCAACTTTCAGTTCTTCCTTTACTTTGTTACTTTGCAATAGTCTAAACAATTTAGGTTTTTAAAATGTAGAGAGGAGAACATGAAGTGTAAAATTTTACCTTTTTTTAAAGGAAAGAGACAGGGTTGCCAGCAACCCAAATGCTAATATCCTGAAATGTAAACCTCTTGAACGCAAACTTCCTCTTTCTTACATGTTTTTTTATTCATTTTAGTTTTGGTGTTTGATCTTTTTCATTCATTTTGGTTTTGGTGTCTACACAGTTAAAACATGTTTATAGAATTCAGATCAAATATGAAAATAAGAGGGGTGCCTGGGTGGCTCAGTTGGTTAAGCATCTGCCTTCGGCTCAGGTCGTGATCCCAGGGTCCTGGGACTGAGCCCCGCATCGGGCTGCTTGCTCAGTGGGGAGTCTGCTTCTCCCCCTTTTGCTCCCCCTGCTTGTGCTCTCTCTCTCTCTGTCAAATAAATATATAAAATATTTAAAAAAATATGAAAATAAGGGAAGTTCGTGAGATCAGGCCCATCTGGGGCTCTGAGCTCAGCATGGAGTCTGCTTGAGATTCTCTCTCCTTCTCCCTCTGCCCCTCCCATGGGTGCTGTCTCTCAATTTCTCTCTCTAAAATAGATAAGTAAATCTTTAAAACAAGTTGAAGGGTTATGGAGAAATATTAAAACATACTTGATTTTAAGAAGAGAAAAAGAAAAAACACTGACCAGGAAAATCAGTGCACTTAATTTTTGGCTTATTTCATAGCACTGACTTTTGCACTTATAGGTCCTTCATACATATTATTTAGTATTATTTCATCTAGAAAATACTAGTTAAAATAACATCAAAACTATTGCAACTAACTTGGCTCTAGCCCAGGGTCTAGCAATCTCACAATGCCTTCGGACTTAGCAATTTTAAAATGTGACCTTTCTTTTCTGAAGAAAGCCTAAAAAAATTAGTTCCTTTAGAACATGAGGTAAATATGGGTTTTAAAAAGAGAGATATGTTGTTAAGAGTTAAAATTATAATGAGACTTTAAAAAAATTATAATGAGACTTTAAATAGAAATCAGATTTTCTTTAAGAAAGAGGTGGAAATTTTGACAAAGACAGACCCATGACAGGTAAGAAAACAGAACCACTGCGTTTGGTCAGTGTGTATACTTACGAATGTTGTCTTGGTTCCCCAGACAAGACATGTTCAGAAGACGTCCTGTGATCAACCACCTGACAAGTTGCACTTCTTTCACAAACTGACTGAACAGAGGTTTTCCTCCTGAGGAGGACAGGAGGGACCTAGGACAAATCTTGGCTAGTGCATTTTCATGACTGTTCAGTGGTCTGTTGATTTCCAGCCATTAGCGCATAGAGTCTGGTTGCCTTGAAATGGAAATTTATTGGGACACTGTCTGTGTCCATTCTCTACAGAAGCATCCTCTATATGTATTCAACAGAAATAAGAAAATCAAGGACAAAACAAGAGTAGTCTGTACAAAACATTATATGTATAGACAGCCAAAAGCAAATGCATTGCAAGCAGCAGAATAAACATGTTAATAGCAAGTAACAGTACACCTTCAAATGGTACAGCTTCAAATCTAATGACTTTTTTGCAAGAAAACCGAAGTTTAATTGATCAAGTGATATACCCAAACCAGAATTACTTTATAAACAGATCTAGGCTTGAAAAATTTGATATAAAAATCTAGGTTTTCGGGACGCCTGGGTGGCTCAGTCAGTTAAGTGTCTGCCTTCGGCTCAGGTCATGATCCCAGGGTCCTGGGATCAAGTCCCGCATCGGGCTCCCTGCTCCGCGGGGAGCCTGCTTCTCCTTCTGCCTCTGTCTCTCTCTCTCTCTCTGTCTCTCATGAGTAAATAAATAAAATCTTTAAAAAAATGGGGCGCCTGGGTGGCTCAGACGTTGAGCGTCTGCCTTCGGCTCAGGTCATGATCCCAGGGTCCTGGGATCGAGCCCCGCGTCGGGCTCCCTGCTCGGCGGAAGCCTGCTTCTCGCTCTCCCACTCCCCCTGCTTGTGTTCCCTCTCTCGCTGTGTCTCTCTCTGTCAAATAAATAAAATCTTTAAAAAAAAAAAAAATCTTAAAAAAAAAATCTAGGTTTAAAGACCTTGTACAATAACCAATTTGGTTACAAATTCTAGTTTAACAAAATGAATTTAGCAGCACTGCTCAGTGAAACTATTTAGAGCTTCGTTCATTGTTGAGACAGTAGATCTAAAGGAAAAATGGTGTTTTGGCATAAGGAATCCAGTGAGTATACCCATTGCTTAGATTCAGTCAGCTGAGTGTCTTTAAAATAAGCCTCCAAAATGATCATGAAACTACCATTTAATATCTGAAATTAAAAGGCGATTCTGAATTTATTTCTTATTTTAGTAGAGTCAGATGTTATTTCCTTGAATAGAGCAGGCTTTAGAAAGATTTGTGAGAATCATGGCAACAGGGATTGGCAGGCTTTCAGAAGGTAAAGTGTGTGGACCTAATGTGTAGAATTGTTACTCAGGTAAGATGCTGGTGATAAACAACACTCGGCTGTGTTTATGGAATTACTCTCTTATCTTTCTTTCTTCCTTTCTTATCGCTGACTTCAGAAGCTAGCTTCTAACATTGGTTGCCTTGCAAAAAGGGTTTTCACTGAGCTCAGTTGTCAATGATCAACTGAACAGGTTTTCACAGTTTCTGATGGGTTATTTATCATCACCATAGAGCAGTTAATCTTTTCCTAGCTATACAGGGACTCTCCCCCCCCACCCCCAATGGCATATTAAGTGAAGTATAAATCCAAAAGAGTACTGTGAAACATGAAGAATTGTTTCATGAGAAAGCCTGAAGTTTCAAATTGTTGAGATTTTGATAAATGTTAAGAAAAATATAAGGGTTTCATTTTATTTATAAGCATCTGTTTATATAAATTACCAGTTTGATCACATTTTTAAATAGATAACATGCGATTTGGTATTTTTATAGAGAGTCCATTATTATTCATTATCAGTATGGATTATTTTGCTACTACTAATTCTTACGAAATAGCTGTGTTTCTTTAATCTTGGAATAATGATTTTATTATAGTTCTTAAAAGAAACATTATTATTTTAAATAATCAAACAATGCTCAAAGAAGGGAAACACTAGAAAAGTCCACAGATCTCAAATAATCATCATTAGAGTTAAAACTATCCCCTGCACTAATCCTTAAGTCCCACAAATGTTATTTTTTGTTTCATGCTTAACTGAATTCAGTGTTGACCACAAATCCCTTTAACATGGTTTCCATTCCTGAGTTATTTTGATTCATATCTTGTTAGGCTCATTTTACTGTTTTTTTTTTTTTTTAATTCACACATATAAAGTTACTAGCTTCTTGCTTATACTTGACCACCATCTTTCCTGAGTATAATATCCTTGGGTTTCTTTTTTTCTCAGGCTATTAAAATTTTTTTAAATAGTTCTTTTATTTAATGTTTTTTTGGAGAAGGGTTACACTACACTTAATTTTCTCCTTCCACATCATATTTTCTCCTGCAAGGGTAATGGAAGACATTTTGATTCTTCTCAGAGTTTGGTAAGTATGCCAGAAAGGTATGTGGCCTGAGTCTACTTGATTTTCAACCCCTTGGAAGATGGCTTACTATGTTCCAAAAGCTAGAAAGCTAGACATTGCATTCTTTAAAGTTCCTATCTCCCCCCTCAACACATATATCTGTGTGAGAGTTTTGGAAAAGGAACATCAAGAGAAATTGTCTCCCAATAATAAGTCTTGCCTTGGTTAATGGCTGTGTAATAACTGTACCTGAGGAATATCAGATATCACATCTTTTTATAAATTATGTAATTTAGCTAGTATGAACCAAATTTCGTCATTTACGAAGTATGCCAGAAAGGTATGTGGCCTGAGTCTACTTGATTTTCATCCCCTTGGAAGATGGCTTACTATGTTCCAAAAGCTAGATATCAGATATCACATCTTTTTATGACCTACCCCTACTAACTTTCATTGTCTTTAGTCCCTACATGCCAAAGCATGTTGTGATACTTAGGATATAAACCTTGCTGCCATCATAAAGAGACACAGATATAAATTGTGTTATTTTTTTTTCTCAGATAAGGTTAAAACATGAATGATATTTGCTAGTATGGTAGTTCTGCTCCAACATGTTTTTTAAGGGACACTCCTTAGTTCCTTTTAATCTTATTTTTCTATAAATTCAAGAGATGTCTTGTATGTGGTAGAAACTAACTCAGATCTACATCTTAGATCCTGCTTCAGGGAAGCACGAAGAAGTAAATTTAGGAGGAAAACAATTATTGAGCAAATTACGCAAAATTTGCACCTATGACTTCTGATCATATTTCGCTGATAACTTAGTCACATGCACAGCTAGTAACAAGAGAGGCTGTGAGAAGTATTGCCTACTTGGATTGCTATGTGCTCAGTTAAAACTACATTACTGAGAAACAAACTGAGGGTTCTAGAGGGGAGGGAGGTGGGGAATGGGTTAGCCTGGTCATGGGTATTAAAGAGGGCACGTTCTGCATGGAGCACTGGGTGTTATACGCAAACAATGAATCAGGGAACACTACATCAAAAACTAATGATGTAATGTATGGTGATTAACATAACATAATAATTTTAAAAAAACTACATTATTATGCAAAGTTGGACCTACAGATTTGAAGGGGAGAGTGACAGCTAAGGGGACAACTAAAATGTCACACCCAGATGAAAATGCTTACATAGCAGTAGAATTGCAAGATTTTGACTAATGTATATCAACAAAAATATGGAGAATACATGTTGGAATTAATTTAAATATGGTAATGTAAGGGAAAGAAATACAATTGGAGATAAGGCCAAGCTTATCATATGGGTAGAATGACCAAGGATTCTAGTTTTTATGTGTTAGCTCAAGCAGCCAATAGCAGACCAAACAACTTGCATAGTTAATTGACTAAAATCTGAACAGAATTGTTAGCTGAATGAAAATGAGATGTAAGATATCCCCTGGCATGATAAAAAAAAAAAAAAAATGAATCCAAAGATAGGAATGGGGGAGATAGGAATGTTGGAGTGCACTGAAAAATGTGCTGACTCCCCTACACTCTATGTCCCTTGAAGAGGACTCTCCTTTACCATAGTGTTATAAAGCTAATTGGTGATGATGTGGGAGAATCCTTATGAACTCCCTGACAACTGTCCTCAGTAGGCTTGCTATAAAGTGGAAAATTCTGCCTTGAAATGAGCTCCCTCAGTTTAAAGTAAATGACGAAATTTGGTTCATACTAGCTAAATTACATAATTTATCTGACATAGACAAGATAAGCCTGATTATCATAATAGGCAACAAGACTGGAGTGAAAACCAAGTATTTTGACCCACCAAACGGTAGCTAACTAAGGCCCTTCTTGATCTGAGTAATGAAGGTCAAGTTTGGGGCACAGAGGTCCATCTTGAATCACCAAGATAATCATAGCTGCCCCCCTCTTTTCCAGACAGAGCCTTTAACAAAGCCAGCACCTCTCAAATAGAATAGCTTGCTAAAATTCCTTACCACCACAAGTTCATACTATATAACTTCTTCCCAGCCTTCCTCAAAGTGATTTAGGGTCATTTATTAAAACTATTGTAACCTGGGGGGCGCCTGGGTGGCTCAGTTGGTTAAGCAACTGCCTTCGGCTCAGGTCATGATCCTGGAGTCCCGGGATCGAGTCCCACATCGGGCTCCCTGCTCAGCGGGGAGCCTGCTTCTCCCTCTGACCCTCCCCCCTCTCATGTACTCTCTCTCATTCTCACTCTCTCAAATGAATAAATAAATCTTTAAAAAAACAAAAACAAAAAACTATTATAACCTGGGAAAAGGAAAACCTTCAGCTTGTGTGGATTAATGAACCAAGGGTCTGAAGTAATGTTGTTTCCAGGGGACATAGAAAGCTTCCATGTTTACGGTAGTCACTGACTGGCTTATCCTGGTCCAAGTGGTAAATGAAATGGAGTTAGAATCCAAGCTGGTCTTACAAGGAGCCAGGAGCGCTAACGTACCCATTTGTTGTTATTTCCTGAGTGTTTACTTGTAGTAGAAATACTCAGCAATTGGTAGAAATCTTAAATTGGTTCTGACTTTCAGCCTTTAAATGTCTGAGCCCAGACAGGTTTCTTGACTCTGCCCTGAGATAGTGGATATGTTTTACTTTTTTTTTCTTTTTTCTTCCTCCAACTATAATGAGTCTTTACCCAAGTCTTTGAGGTGACAGGGTCTGTCCTTCATCCAGGGATTTAAGACTTGGTTACTTAAGGGAAAACCACCCCAACAGTGCCTTCTGCCTTTAGAGCTATAGCTGATCCTCCTTCCTCACCTGTGGACCCCAGGGAGGCATTTCATGTTCCTCTATGTCCCCAATCTTTCTCGCAAGTACCCAGTAAAAGTCCATGGAGAAGAAAATGCATTATGGTGTGAATATCCCTTGTTTTCCAGTTTTCTGCCATCCTTACTCTTTCTTGTATATAATTAGGAACATTAAATAATTTTCAATTTCTTTTCTAACATTTATCTTTCCACATAAGGTTGTTGACTTAGGGGTGCCTGGGTGGCTCAGACAGTTAGGCGTCTGCCTTCAGCTCAGGTCATGATCCCAGGGTCCTGGGATCAAGTCCCACAAGGGGCTCCCTGCTTAGCGGGAAGCCTGCTTCTCCCTCTCACTCTACCTGCCGCTCCCCTGCTTGTACACTCTCTCTTTCTGTCAAAAATAAATAAAATCTTAAAAAAAAAAGAAAAAGGAAAAGGTTGTTGACTTAGTTTGCTGGCTACAGTTGCTTAATACTAGATTGTGTGACCTAAACACATAAAGTATCCCCACTTGAAATCAGTGAATTGACTTGATGAGAGAGTAGTCCATTTTTATTTATAAATGTTGTGATAGCATTTTGACTTCAGGCAAGTGTTGCTGTTGCTCTTCTTAAAAGTGAATGATGAGAAGATTTTTATGCATAGATACTGTGTGTTCAAAGCAATATTTGGTGGCACTTATTTAAGGCAACCCCATTGTCCATTGTTTGCAGAATGACTTATTTACATCAGCAATGAAAACATCAAGTTTTCCATAGCTTTTGGGTTTGTGCATGGCATAGTTTCCAGCAAATTTACTCAACCAGATATTTGGTAGGCAAAGGTATCTTTAGGAAGAAGTCATTTTTCTACTGATTCTCTGGACTTAATTGAATAGCATGGCCAGAACAGCATGGAATTCCCAGTGCCTTCTGTTGTTTGTTTGTTTCTATTATATCTCTATCAAAGATTAACATGGGGTAATTGCCCCTCATAGGTCACTCATGGATCCATGCTAGCAGAGCATCCATTATTTCAAATATTTCCTGCTGCAGTAGGACAAACACATAAAAGTTATAGAGGTTTTCACATCAGCCATGAGATATTAGAGGCCATATCTGTTCATAAGTAATTATATTTCAATTGATTTTTATTCTTCCAAACTTCCTGTGGAGAGTGGTGTGGAGTTGGTATTTTTTTTCTTGGTCACCACCTTTCAGTATTTATCAAATGAAATGGTGTTACTTTTATTGTTTGATTTCTGCTACCTGTGTATCTATGTGTATCTGGGTGTTACTATTTTGATATTTGGTGAGGTATTGATGGAGGAGATTGAATAATACAGTTTCACCCTATCATCTCTACCCAGAAATATTGTCTCTTCAAAATGTCATGAGTCAATGTATTTCATAATTATGTATTCCATTTTAATCAACAAATCAAAGGTTGTTATGACATTCTAAAATTTTACTATAAATATTACTACAAAAATGTATGTTTATATCCATCTCAATTATTTTCTTAATATTAACTCCAAAAAATCTAATTGCATATTAGTCAGATTATTGTAAATATGACCATGTTATCTTATCAGCAGATTGTATATGTACAACCACACTGCTGTAAATGCAAATACCAATTTCCACTTATTATCACTGACTACTTTGTTCCTTTTTGGTTGTAGTAATTTTTTTAAAGCTTCAGCCAACTTGGATCATTTACCTTTGTTACTGAATTTAATTTTTCACTGTTTTTAATACATTCCTTTTCCCATTTGGGTGACTACCTCTTCATTCCCTTTGTTCATTTTTTTTTTAAGAAACCATTTTATTGATGAAACTAACTTTTTACACACCCATGCTAGAACCTGGGTGCTCAAATAGGCTGAAAAAAATTTTTTTAATTAACTCAATCTTTATAATTAAATTTTTGTAATTATTTTCTTATGCAGATTTAATTTGTTAGAAAATCCTGTGTACTTTTAGTTTTTACATTTTGCCTTTGTTTTTATGCCTGAACAAACATAATTCATCATCCTAAATTATATCAATATCTCCTAATGTTTTTCTTTTAATTATTTCATTGTTCATTTTTTTTCTTAGTTAATTCTTCTTAAATGTGTGTTGACTCTTTACCCATCATAAACATTTTTTTCTTGATGGTTGACATGCAATTCAATGCCACCCATTCATTAATTCTTAATTTTGTTTTAATTATGCTACATTTAGCACATTTTAAAATTCTTGAAATTTATGGACATTTAATTGTCTTTCAGTGATCTGTCTATTCTATGTAATTCTTAATAGTTTGGGAGGCAATTACGCTTTCAATTATATTCTCTCACTTTTCTTAGCTACCTTTATAACTCTATTGAGTACATATCTATATTTTTGATACAACTCTATCCAAAAATCATAGGTATTTTCATTGAGAACACAGCAAATTGAAGATTTACTTGGGAAAGAACTGATAATTATATATTATTGGATTTACCCATTCAAAATTTTTTTGACTTCCAGTAAAGATCTATAGTATTTTTTGAAAAATATTGTTCCTGAAAGTTTCAGTTGATTTTTCATATTATATTGATCTTTGCTAATGTTAATGGATTCTCTTTTTAAAAAACCTACTTTGTAACTGTAAATTATTGATTACTGCCTATTGATTTGTATCCAGAAATCTTACTAAGTGGTCTTAATAATTTCAACAGATAAGTAGATGATTTGTGTTTTCCAGGTGAACAATAATGTCATCTGAAAATAATGAACATTTTTTTCTTCCTGTTCTTTATCTTATCATTTTATTACTTTTGGTAAAAATTATGTAAAATGATGCAAGCTGACATAGTGAATCTTTTTTTTTTTTTAAAGATTTTATTTATTTATTTGAGAGAGAGAATGAGAGAGACAGAGAGCACATGAGAGGGGGGAGGGTCAGAGGGAGAAGCAGGCTCCCTGCCGAGCGGGGAGCCCGATGCGGGACTCGATCCTGGGACTCCAGGATCATGACCTGAGCCGAAGGCAGTCGCTTAACCAACTGAGCCACCCAGGCGCCCTGAAATAGTGAATCTTAACTCTCTCTCTTTATATATATTTTTTGTCCTGAATTTGAAAGAATGTACTTAGTCTTACATTCTTAAGTGGGATTTTGGCTTTATATTTCATGTAAATATTCTTATAAACTTAAGAAATTAACTTTATCCTGTCATAGTTAAAATTTTTAATACTAATAAATACTAAAATTTTTAAATGCCCTCCTCAATACTTAGATGCTTGCAATTAAGTTTATTCCTCTTGCCCTAGTAATGGAGTTAAACAGATTTCTTAATGTTGCCTCTGGAAAAATCCCTGCTTGTTCCTGGAATATTTATTTAATACCTTGACAAATTTAATTTTTCTAATACTGTATTTACAGAATTAGTGTTTAATTTGCTTGTTGCAGCTATCTTTGAAGGATTTGGGAATTAAGTTATTTCAAATGGATCAAATAATTGGGAATATTTTATCAACTATTCTTTTAACATGGTTTAAATAGCTAGGGAATCATGGGTCTTTTGACCTTTTGATACATCTTACCTATAAAGTGTATGTAATTTTTATAAGTAGTTTTTGAGCAGTTGTTTCAAAAATATTTACAAAGGTTTTTTAGATTGATTCTTTTGTCTCTTTGATCATTTTTTAAAACCATTCTCCCAATAACAGAGAGGAATGACTTCAGTCCCCTCACTTTCTATTTGTTTATCTTGCTAAAGCCTTAAGCCAGAAAGATGGTTGATACAAGTTTGACAGAAGGTCTGTCAGGTAATAGGCTGACCTAAGGTAATGGAACCCAATGGATTACGGGTAGTCTATAGAAGTGAGTATTTGCTCAACATGATTTCTTCTCTATACTGATGAAACACTGAGTCCCATTGGCTTAACAACCACAGCTGGTCCTTAGAAAGGTTCTGTCCTGCATTGTAGTTATGCTTGCCAAACAACTACAATTATGCATAGGTAAGATTTTCTGGTATTTCTGCTCAAATGGTGTTTATTGGAATTAGCAGTCAGTGTCCTGAATAATGACCTCCCCAACTTTTGTGTATCTTACATTTATCTCAGCTCCACTCCTGTAGAATGATGTGATTCTGACAAGACCTGTTTCCCTTGACATTATGCTGTCTTTTTTCAGTAAGTAGAATTTCCAAGTTATGTAGTGAAAACATCTTTTTATCTAGTATCACCTGTTTTAAATTCAGAAGAAATTTATTCAAGCTTCTGAAGGGTGCATGGCATGCTACTTTAATTTCCAGTGCTGGTACAGCTGTTTGCTATTTTTATAGTTGTGTGGTCATTTCAGTGCCAGTTTGGATTAGTGAATTTAGACACTATTGTTAGGATGTACTGTAGCAAATACTGGGAAACTTAATATAAAAGAGATGTTAACAAATTCTAGTAGATTCAAAAGAAGGTAACTTAGTTAAAAAGTACATAAACCCATACATAATGTGACAAAATGAATTTATCTCTGCTTAAAAGAAAATGTTAAAAAATATATATAAATATATATAAATATATAAAAAATATATCTGAAACATTTATTTTAAAAAAGTTAAACAGTGTAGCAAAATGAACACTAAAGGAATAAAGTGACCATGAAGCAGATTTAGGGTTTTTTGGTTTTTTTTTTCAAGATTTTATTTATTTGAGAGAGAGTGACAGAGAGAGAGAGAGAGCATGAGTGGGGAGGAGCATAGGAAGAGGGAGAAGCAGGGTCCCCGCTGGGCAGGGAGCCTGACATGGGGCTCTATTCTGGGACTCTGGGATCATGACCTAAGCCAAAGGCAGACGCTTAACCGACTGAGCCACTCAGGTGCACCCAGATATAGTTTGTTTGTTTGTTTATTTTTAAAGATTTTATTTATTTATTTGACAGAGAGGGACACAGCGAGAGAGGGAACACAAGCAGGGGGAGCAGCAGGGGGAGAGGGAGAAGCAGGCTCCCCGCTGAGCAGGGAGCCTGATGTGGGGCTTGATTCCAGGACCCTGGGATCATGACCTGAGCCGAAGGCAGACGCTTAATGACTGAGCCACCCAGGTGCCCCCCCAGATTTAGTTTTGATAAAAGAAAAAAAAATCTAATCATTATAACTGTCCAGTAGTAGGATTGGTTTTATCTTTATTGATTTCTCCTTTACTAAAAACTTTTCTTTCTTTTTTTTTAAAAGATTTTATTTATTTATTTGAGAGAGAATGAGAGAGAGCGAGCACATGAGAGGGGGGAGGGTCAGAGGGAGAAGCAGACTCGCGGCCGAGCAGGGAGCCCGATGCGGCACTAGATCCAGGGACTCCAGGATCATGACCTGAGCCGAAGGCAGTCGCTTAACCAACTGAGCCACCCAGGCGCCCTAAAAACTTTTCTAGCAGAAGTTAGATGACCACCTGGCAGAAGTACGATTCCTATATGAAAAAGTATTCCCATTTTCCCTTCACTAATTTATTGTTCAGATTTCAAATTTCAAGTTACACAATGTTACAGAAAAATATTATCTTTGTTATCAATATTGAGAACTCAAGTCATTTCATGCCTTTATTCTTTCTGTCTTTGCACAGAGACAGATTAAAACTTGTACATTTTACTTCAGTCTACCTATAGATTTATATAATTTTATGCTTATGGGTCATTATTTCATAGATTATTTTATATTTTGAACCAAAGAGCTCAAAATTGGTTTCTGCTAAGTGGGAAACAGAAATATGTGGTGAATAAGATGTGCCTTCTTTTCTGGGTTGGAAAAGTAGATGTATGTAAAATTCGAAGCCAAATGGTAAACTTTTTCTCTTCCCTCAAATTTTTGACCATTGAGTATTGAATGGAATGGATTGTGGTTCATATATTATTCATCTAGTATATATTAATCAAACATCTACCATGTGGTAGGCATTATTTTAGTTGTTGGGGCTACAACAGTGAACAAAACCATGTAGAATCTCTTTAGTGAGCTTCTATTTCAGATAGGGAGGTGGAGACTGACAAAATACCTATAAATAAAACAATATAATGTACACATGATGCTGATAAATGTCTAAAGGTACTATAAATCAGAGAAGGAGAATGATGGGGCATACTGTTGTAGGAAATGCTCTCTCTGAAAGAGTGCAATTCAAGCCTCTAATGCATGAGGCAAGGAAGCAAGTTAATGAGGATGTCAGTGAGGATCTCTCTTTAGAACAAGTTCAAGGTTCTAAAGCCATAGCATCTTGGGGTATGAAGTTACAGAAGACCATAGCTGAACAGGAAAGAAAAGGAGATGAGATTAAAGAAGTGTTGGGGGCTAGGTCCTTTGGTCACCATAAGCCCTGATAAGAACTTTACACTCTGTTGACTGAGATGGGTCTTTGGGGATATCAGCAGTGGAGATGCAATATTTAACCTAATAGATCGCATTTAGTCTCACTCTACATGTTTAGAATAGATCGCATTTAGTCTCACTCTACATGTTGATAAGGGCAAGTGCCAACTCAGAAAAACATCTTAGCATGAAAGTACAATAATCCAGGCAAGAGACATGGTGATTTGAACCAAAATGCCTAATAGTGGAGATCTGAGAAATGACCAAGTGCTGGATGTATTTTATGGTACAAGATTTGTTGGTTTAATGGATGTCAGGTTTGAATTTATTCCTGGTATTTTTAACAAAAGTATTGAAGGAATATAGTTAAAATTTACTGAGATGGGGGGGACTGGAGTCACAGAATAGTTAAAGAGTTAATTATGAGGGTTCCATTTTGGATATATTAAATACAAGTAAAACATCATGATGAAGAACATGGCTGTCTAGCCAAAATACCTAGGTTAAAATTCAAGCTCTGCCATTTGCCAGATGATACTTTGGGAAAATGTCTTACTCACTTTCTGCTTTGTCTTCCTCATAAGTAGAAAGGCAAAAATTGAGGTGCCTGAGTGGCTCAGTCCTTTGAGTGTCCAACTCTTGGTTTCGGCTCAGGTCATGATCTCAGGATCATGAGAGCATGCCCCGTGTCGGGCTCCATTCTTAGCTGGGAGTCTGATTGAATATTCTTTCCCTCTGCCCCTTGCCCCACTGGTGCTCTCTCTCTCTCTCAAATAAATAAATAAATCTTTTAAAAAATCAGAGTACCTATCCAATAATGTTGTTGGGGGACCATGTACCTAAAAACACAGAAAGTACTTGGTAGAGTGCTTATTATATAATGAAAGAGTTATTACTACATACAAGTAAGAGTTAATATATGTAAGAGTTCTATGAGAGTTATTCTGTAGGACTTATTATTACATATAACTAGAAATATTGAATAGACAGCTGGATATACAAATCTGAACTCAGGAAATGTTATAGCCATAAATACTGTTTAGAGAGTGCTATAATCTGAGTGTGTTTTTCCCACCCTGCCCCATACCATTCATCTGTTGAAAACCCCAAAGGTGATGGTTTTGAGAGGTACAGCTTTTGGGGAGGGCTTAGGTTATGAAGGTGAAGGTCTCATGAATGGAATTCATTTTTTTAAAGATTTTATTTATTTATTTGACAGAGAGAAAGCACAAGCAGGGGGAGCAGCAGAGGGAGAGGGAGAAGCAGGCTCCCCGCTGAGCAGGGAGCCCAACGAGGGGCTTGATCCTAGGACCCTGGGATCATGACCTGAGCCGAAGGCAGATGCTTAACAACTGAGCCACCCAGGCACCTCTGGAGTTAATTCATTTATAAAAGAGTCCTCACAGAGCTCTCTCATCCCTTCCCCCATGTGAGGATACAGTGAATAGGTACCAGCTATGAACATGAAGAAGGCCCTTACCTTACCATACCAGCACCCTGATTTCAAGTCTCCAAAACTGAGAAATTTTCTGTTGTTGACAAGCTACCTAATAGCGTTTTGTTATAGCAGGCTGAATGGACTAAAGAAGAATTACCAACCACCTACATATATTTAAAGCCATACAGTGGGATGAAAATACCTATGAGCTAAATGTAGGCTGAAGAAAGAAAGAACTTAAGGAAAGTCAGGAATACTTAGAGAACTCGAAAATGAGATGGATAAGAAGCTTCTAATGGAATGAAAGGAAAACCAAGCTTGAAAGGGAGAGAGAGAAAAATCTTGGAACAGGGGTGAGAAATGTGTTTTAAGAGGCAGGAAGTGATCAGTTGTGTCAAATAATGCTAAGAGGTTGAGTAACATGGAGATTAAATGACCATTGGTTTGGGTGAATTACATGTCACCGCTAGTTTTGTAGGAATGATTCCAAGGAGTGATGAAGATAAAATTGATGAGGGTAGGTTTAAGGGAGAATTAGAGAAGTATAGCCAATGAGTTCATAGACTCTTGAGAAGTTTTGCTCTAACTAGGAGGAGAAAAATAGGGCAATATTTGGCCAATATGTAAATCTGAGTTTTTATTTCCAGTTTCTACTTGTAAGATGGTAGGTTATCTATCATCTATCATCTCTCTCTCTCTCTATCATTTAAATGTCTATCATCCAGTATTTATCATCTATGTATCTATCATAGGTCTATCAAGATATATGTGTATTTATTTTTTTAAAGATTTTATTTATTTATTTGACAGACAGCGAGAGAGGGAACACAAGCAGGGGGAGTGGGAGAGGGAGAAGCAGGCTGAGCAGGAAGCCTGATAGGGGGCTAGATCCCAGGATCCTGGGATCATGACCTGAGCCGAAGGCAAATGCTTAACGACTGAGCCACCCAGGTGCCCCAAGATATATGTGTGTGCAGAGGGAATTAATCATAAAGGAGGGTGAACATCTTATGTTGCAGAAGGCAGGGGGAACAACCTTAGCGGCAAGGGCCTTGAAGGAGGGTAAGGAAATGGAATCTGTTAGCTGGATTGATTCATGACAGAAGAAAAAGCAGAGCATAAATGTCCACTTGTGTATAGGTTGATACCTAGATGTCATGAAAGGATATGGATATTCTGTTCTGATTATTTATCTTTTCTTAGTGAAAGTCAGTCAAGGTCATGACCTGAGAATGAGGAGTGGGAGTGATTAGACAATTTGAGATTTGAGGGGAAAAGAGAAGGTATGAAATAGTCATATATAAAAGTAGAAGGCATAGTTTTTTGAGAAAACATACTACTATCCAAATGCCCATTTACAGTCTGTCTTTGACCATAGAACAAACCAGTAAACAAAGCTGTGTTTCTTCCCAGTGTCCATCATAGTGTAAGCAGAGAGCTAGATTTTTAAATGCAGAGGAGGCTTTTTCAGGAAGAGCAGTGAGGGAGAAAGGGGGTTAATTGAATAGAAATCCTAGGAAGTTGGAATCTTGTATTGCATTCAGTAGTTTATTATTCATTTTGTTGAAAAAGCCTAATAGCATTTCAAATAACCATTTATCTATTGTTAATTCTGCTCAGAGCCAAGCACTAGAAATAGAAAGAATACACATTGACATTACATTATTAGGAACAATTAGATTTTTTGTTATGAAATATAATTGAAAGTAGGTTGCGTAATATATTCTCTAAAAAATATACAACGAATAAAATCAAGGAATACATTGTCTAATTTTGCTTTTAAAATGTGTTCACAGGACAGTAGGTATTTGAAAACTGATATGTGTGAGTAGTTATTATTATATATGGTTAAAATTACATGTAGTGTTGGAAGATAAAAGTTGGTGTAGGACCCAAGTGTTTTTTGGTTTTTTTTTTCCCCTAACAGAAGCATGATTTTATAATTTATTTAATGTTGCATTCCTCACATTGTCAATGAGGAGGTTTGGACCAGGTGATTATTAAGTGCCTCACAGGTCAAATATTTTTTTTCTATCAAGTTTTTACTTTTAATTCCAGTATAGTTAACATACAGTGTTATATTAGTTTCAGGTGTACAATATAGTGATTAAACAATTTCATACATCACAGGTCAAATTTTTAACAGCATCTAGTTTCGGAAAAGCCCATCTTTGGAATGGTAGGATGAAATTCTCTAAGTCCTAGTTCAGTTAAAGAAGAAAAAAAAGAAAGGTCCAATAGGCCTAATTAACTTTTTTCTAGAAATGTTGAAACTTGGGGGAGAGAGAAGAAAAGGATAAACGACTAATTTGGCAGTCTGTGCAAATGTCCTCTTATGTTCTAAGACAAACTAGGGAAAGAACTGTAATCCTTAAAGAAATTCTCTAGTGCCCATTCCCTTGAAGTTAGCTATAGGGGGAATAACGTTGGATTGTAGACACAGTGTCGTTCCTTCTCCCTAGCATTTCTTTGCAGCCTAATCTTGAGCTATAATTAGTTGAAGAAAATAAGAATTTAAGTTAAACATACTAATAAGTCAGAAGCAAGGTAATTGTTGAAATCTTGCTCCTAAGCACGTTTTTTAAATCATTTTTTAACACTTGTGATATAAATATAAATAACCTGTTTTATATAGCAATTATATATATATATATATTTTTTT
>NC_138370.1:7345131-7381185 GCF_054177405.1 Leptonychotes weddellii
CATACCCTCCCCAGTGTCTATCACCCAGTCACCCCATCCCTCCCACCCCACCCCCCACTCCAGCAACCCTCAGTTTGTTTCCTACAATTAAGAATTCCTCATATCAGTGAGATCATATGATACATGTCTTTCTCTGTTTATAGCAATTATATATTAATAATGTAATTTATATAGATTATATATGGCATAATAACACACAGACATATGGTGTTCTTTACCTCATCCAATATTTATCTCAATTTTGGAAAATGGGTCACATGATTCAGATGCTACTTAAACATGCTTCAGTTGTCATTTACTGTACTCACTCAACACATGGATATTTAAAATAAAAGCATTTTAAAATTTGAAATGCACCATTTGAATTCAAACTATTCTAGTGACTTCCGATTTCCCGGCAATAAATGTTTGATAGATTTCAGTCTTAATGACAGAAACAATTTAGTATTCTATCTCCTGACTGCCATGCACAATACTAGGAAAGCTAATACATCCTCAATAAAAAATTATAAATGTTTCCAAATCTTATATCATTACTTTGTTTTTTCTTTCAACCAAAATTTTTGTTTCTCAAATTTTGTCTTTTTTTAGAAATTTTTTAGAAAATTATTCATAAGATGCGGTGCATGTCTTGCAAAGGAAACTATATTATACATGCTGAAAGCAACTTTGGAAACTTTAGTAAGAAGCAAAGCAAGCTGTCAGACATTTCAGTAATTGAATTTCTTTGAGAACTGCCTTGGTATGTCAGTTCTGACTTTACTGTCAAAAGGAAATAAAATAACTAGGGAATTCATCTGAGACAACACCAGTGTTATTTTGATAATGCCAAGGCAAGAACACTAAGTGTTTTCTCAGAAGCTCTTTGCACTAGGATACCCCCACCTAATGTGTGAAGTTCAGTTTAGCCTTGAGCCTCTCTTATCCGATGCTGAGGTCTGAGATTAACTAATGACCTGTCAAATGGCAGTACATAAGCCTTTCTTCCGGTATGAGGGTGCACGCCATCATTGCTTAAAATATTCAATATACCGTTTGTCAGTTACTTCATAAGTGCAATTCATCTTTTACTGCTTCCGCACTTGGATTGCTTGTAAAATGTTTAGTGGTTAATTAGCCTGGAAGGAAGTCCAACTTATGAAAAACCAGGTAGAAGAACAAAATGCCATGCAATTAATGGCTTATTTTCCGGTTCTTATTTGATAGAGCAATGTTAATCAGATCCCTTTGGAAATTTACCTTTGACTACCATTCAACCTTCTCTGTAATCAGCTTCAGAAATTTTCCACTGTGGGTTTTCCCCTTTGGCTTGTGCTTTCTCCAAAGGGCTTGAATGTATTAAGAAGAGATTGACAGCTCTCCTAACAACTGCAGAGTGTGCTAACATTAAAAGGAAATATAGGTCCTGAGATTTTTCTGTCCTGAGATCTGAAATATCAAATATGAACATTTATCCATAAATGAAACCAACACTCATTATTATGTAGGAATAGACTGACCTTGAGTTTCCATTAATCAGAGGAAAATTCATGGAAAACCCATAAAACTACATGTACAGAAGTACTATAAAACTATTTTTATACTCATGAAGATATCACATTAAAGAACTTGGATACAAAATACCACATTGGCATATAAACTACTCAGTTGCCATTCAGCTTTACTCTTGGGTCTACTAAAAATACTGGGAAATCCTTAAGTTAACAAAAATGGTTTCATATATTTTCACTTTATTCCAAAAACGAGTAATGCGCACATTTGTGAAATCAGTTTATACAGCATTTGTTAGCGTAAATATGAAGAAATTCTCAAATTAAGCCCTGTAGGAGACATCTAGAGAGCCATTAACCCCTTCTTCTGATGTAAGAATGATTATATGAAGACCATATATCTCAGTCCAACTTATATAATTGTTTTCAAATTGTGGGTTTTTTTCCTACTCTAGTTCAGTTGGCTGTTCATACTGACTAAGTTGGAGTTGACAAAGGGCCCTTTCCTGCTGTGGGGTGTTGTACTACTCACCTCATTATAATTTTAGCTACCTCAGTCCAGGAAGGACCTGCTTTGTTTTGCTGATAATACAAAAATATGAGCATGTGCTCTTGGGGGTTCAGATAAATCCAGCACATGCTTCTTTCTAGTCCATGAAAAGACCTAATTTTCAAATAGTCTTGGAAAAAAATTAATGTAGAAACTTCCTTTTATTAAGCTAGAGTTCTATATTAAGTGACTTTAATCTTATTACAATAAAAAATATGCATCTGAAATAAATACAAGGTGTTCCTAAATTCATATGATTTTCTTTATCCTATGGATGAATTTTTACATCTTCAACTGGGCAGTTACTGATTAGCTTTAAGACCACTTTTTCCACATCACCTCATATAGTGAAAACATATTGGAAAATGTGTTAATACTATTTAGTACACCTATTTGAAATAAGTTTCATGTTTTTATCAAATTCCAAGTAGTATGTTGCTATTGGCATTCATCAAACATTGAATGTGAAGGCTCTGTATGACAACAGGATAAAACCCTGGCAAGGTTTATACCCTTAATTTAAAGAGAAGACATTTCTGATTAAAATACTATTTCATATCAGAAGAAATAATAGATAGCCATTAAGGTATATGTATACTTTATAGGTCTACCGTAAATTTTTAAAGGTAAGTCATAAAATATAGCACATTATTAATATGGGTTTCAAATGGAATTTAAAGGGTCCTGTGTTTCACATACTGATAGAAGTTTAAAAAATCAAGGTAATTATTGGGATAAACATCAACACTCTACATGTATGGATAATAGCAATGGTAAAATAATGGTATTATTTTCTGATTGTAAGACCACAAATCTTCTGTATTAATTTTTTAATCAATTAGAAAACAACATTGACCCATATTATTCAGAGAAATATTTCAATGTGTACATGTATAATTTTATATTCTACATGATACAAATAAATACTTTCTACATAGTTTTTGATCCCCACTTTTTTTTTTTTAAGTTCAAATTTCAAGAGAAAACATAAGCTTAAAACTTATTTGGCTCTTCAGTGTTGATCCAAGTGCACTTCTTTGGAGAATGACAATAGCAGAGCAATACAATTTGGATGTGTCTCCAAAAATCCGGAAAATTCTGTGACTAAATGCTGAGTCTGTTTCTTGGACTGTTTAAAATATTCCTCAACAAAGAGCTCAGCTGAGCTTTTCAGACTTGTTGAGAATACAGTCCCCTATGTTAGGGACTTCACTGCCTTCAGGTTGTTTCAGACTTTGGCTCTCTACCTGGTATGGATTCAGGTTCTTCCAAAGAGACCTCATACAGTGATCCCCCCTGGCTGAGGACACAGCCAGAGTACACCTGAGTGGATGATACTGGTTAACTCACAGAGCACTGCTTGCTCCTTGGTGTGGAGTTTAGTCCTTGGATTTATCCTGTTCGCCATTGAAATCTTATCACTTTATCCACTTCTAGTTTGTATATTTAGCTAATGTACTTTATTGTTCTCATTTCTAAATAATGAAAAAGAAGTACTTAACCCTCAGAACGACGGAGAGAAGCAGAATCACAGGTGGCTCCTTCAGTAGCACATACCTGCTTCCTCTCTTCTTTCTTCTAGGTGAACTCTTTGACAGTAAAATCAGCCTCATTGAAATATTAGACATCTGTTAAACAGTATGGTGCAGTGCAACCTAAAAATCTTCCCCTAAAAATCAGCCTGGAAGAGAGGCCCCTGGGTGGCTCAGTTGGTTAAGCATCTGCCTTCGGCTCAGGTCATGTTCCCAGGGTCCTGCAGTTGAGCCCCAAATCGGGCTCCCTGCTCAAGCAGGAAGTCTGCTTCTCCCTCTCCCTCGGCCCCTCCCCCTCAATCGTTTTTTTTTTTTCTCTCTCTCTCAAATAAATAAATCTTAAAAAAAAAAAAAAATCAGCCAGGAAGAGAAAGCGAGAGGGAAGGAGACATTCCAAACTTGTTACTTGCATGATCATATATACTTTTTTTTAACAGTGCTATGTCTGTAATATCATTATTCTCATTTAACAGACAGTAAAAATGAGACTCAAAAGTTACTCATAGTTACAGCACCAGCAAACAATAATGCTGGTACCGAAATGCAACTCTCAGCTGACTTCAGTAGTCCAGCTTTTAATCATGGAAGAAACGCTGTTATCTCCTTACCCATGAACAGGCCAGTTTCATTATGAAAACATGCAGCATCTGATTTTGTCATGAGTGGCCCATAATAGTACAGTACAATCCTGGATGGAAGAAAGTCCTATCCAGGGAGGAAAACCTCTATTGTAAATAGCTTCCAAAAAAAAAAAAAATAAATAACATCTAACTTTTGTAAATAACCAAGTAGTTCTGAATGTGCTGATTCCTTCTTGGAAGGTAAACAACAGAATATCCACAATCAGCGTCCAGGATTTCTTTGGAGCCAGAATGCTACAGCTGTTTTCAAACTGAGTGGTCCAGTGGATTAGTAGAAAGAGATTAGGCTTAAGAATCAATGTGAAGTGGGTTTTAACTTTGTGCATATTCTTATTGGCCTGTGAGAAATTAATTTCTTTGAGGGGATTTAGACACAAGATAAAATAATATTTATTCTTTATATTTCACATTTATAAAGAATAAAAATAAATGAAGCACAAAATAGGTATTTAATAATTGATAGTTATTAATAGATTATCATCATCATTATTTACCTTCTAATTAAATCTTTTAGAGGAAGGAAGATCTTCCTTTCTCCATTTTGCATGGAATTTAAGTGGAAATTGGCAAGAGCTTGAATTATTTCTTTTTTTTTTTAAAGATTTTATTTATTTATTTGAGACAGAGAGAATGAGAGAGAGAGAGCACATGAGAGGGGGGAGGGTCAGAGGCAGAAGCAGACTCCCTGCTGAGCAGGGAGCCCGATGCGGGACTCGATCCAGGGACTCCAGGATCATGACCTGAGCCGAAGGCAGTCGCTTAACCAACTGAGCCACCCAGGCGCCCTTGAATTATTTCTAAGAGATTATTTAGGAATATTAAACACACATACATAAGTATATATGCGTGTGTATATATATACACACACACACATCCCACATCACACGTATACAGGAATACAAGCAGGGACATATATACAACAGTCCAGAAAGAGAAAGAAATAGTTAAAAAGAAACCCATAGGCACCCCCACATCTGTTAAAAAAATAATAATGTTCTGATTTTCCTTGCATTGCTTCATCTCTACTCAAATTTCTATATCATAAAAAAATGAAATCATTTCCCCTGTGCTACTCACCTCTAAACATGAAAGAAAATTATGATGGCCAAGTTGCAGTCATTCCAAGGAAACTGGCAAATATGTAGAAATGAGGCCTCCTATAGTTTTCTGTTTGGCTTAATGCTATTTTTTATCAAGGTTTTTCAGTGTCTGAAGCTTACACAATTTTATGGGCTGTTTTTAAATAAAAGAGCACAGAATTGCAAATGAAAAATTAGGGCTTTGGGTGGAGCCTGGGCCCTTGAACTTACACACCATCAGCTTTATTGAAAATCTACCTCAACCTCCAGAGTCTAGCATATTGAAATGTCTTCCCCATATATAGAATCTGTTTAGTCCCCACTTCCATTAACTGATAAATATTGCTTACAGTGGCTTTTATTCCCAAATCTTATCTCTGTTATCACGCTAAAATCCAATCCCACTTTATTCTAAATTAACCTTGAGTTTTTCCTTCCTCATGTGACCATCTATGGAAAGTTCCTAATCTTTCTTACCAAACAATCATCAAACAAGCTATGCCTCTATCTTGACGAGTGACATCTATTTTACTGGTACTTAACCACACACAATTGACTCTGTGAGATTTCACAAAAGAGGTCTCACACACAGAAACCATTTGAGCATTGTCTTTAATAATTTATAGGAGTTTTCTAGAAAGACAAGGCTGTGCCTATAAATGGAGGAAATGTAGAAAAGCTGGCCATCGTGATTCTATAGTTTCTATGTTGTTTGTATTTAAACTATAAGCGGGTAGAGTTAGGGTTTAAGAGTGAAGATATTATCAGATGTCATTAAGTCCTCCTGTACCAGGACAATGACCTTAGCCGTTTGCCTGATGGCTGGGGAAATACATCAAAGGTTTACCTCAGTGAGTATTGATCAATGGTTATGTCTTAAAGAGATCTCTAATGGGAAAGATGGAGCACAGATAGTCTCAGGTAACTTTAATTGAAGGTCCAATGAGGATTGTGTGAGTGTGGAAAAAAGAGAAGAAATACCATAAACATATTCTTAGGAGATGAACTTGTTAGAGATTAATTATTGATTAGAAGTAGAGAATAAGAGAGAGGGAAATTCAGAAATCTAAATTATATCCATCATGTTTCTGTCCTGAGGATCTAATGGGATGCTGGTTCCAGCAAATGATATATGGAATTTGGAAAAATAATTTGCAGTTTTGTAGGTAGAAGAAAAGTTTTGTGGGAGCAACTTTGAAGTTTGTGTATGATTGAGATATTCATCTACAATATGTGATCTCAGTTGGACACATTTAAAAATGATCTAAAACTGAGGAAATGCTGGTCTTCCTCTCTGTCACACTCTATTTGTGGAGCATATAAATTATACTTCTCAATGTCTGTTGTAAAATGCTTGCACTATTCTTTCAGCAATCTGGAATCCCTGTGTTCTTGGCTCAAGTCAAAGAGTTTAAACTTGAAATTATTTTTCTACATGTAAAGAATAAGACTGATACTCAAGAAAGATAACCAAAGTGCAAGACCTCTATCCATCACAGCTCAAATTAGTGTAAACTTGACCATTTTATCAAGTTGGATTATAAAAATGCTTACCTGACGGGCTCAAACTTTGGCAGAAATGCCTTCATTGTGTGATTTTTAATGTTATGTCCTTGGCTTTTATTAAGGTTAGATTCAATAAATGGACATTTGAAGAATGCTTCTAGCTTTGCTGATAAGCTGCTGTTGAAGACATTGTCCATTATCCTGTTCTTTGTCATTCATATGAGTACCCAGGGAACACATTACTTTTAGAATTTCGTTTTGGAAAACTTTGATAATCTTAAAAAGCAGGTTTGATATTTTGGTTAGAACATCAAAGTGTGTAACTCAATTTGTCTTTGCCTGAGTTCTCAGAGTTAGAACTTGTGAACAAAAAGATAACATTAACAGTAATAAACATTTAGTTTAGTTTAGCAAAAGTCCCAAACCTATACACACCAATTTTATATAATTGTCATTATTCAAGCTTTAAACATCAGTTCAAAATATATATTTTCTTTACAAAATATGTTTTGGAGTTTTTTTTGAAAGTGTATGGGTTCTATATAATGAATTAATAAATTACTAAAAATTCCATAACTGTATATTTGCTTAGACATGATCATACTTATATTTTCATTTCAATATTTTCTACCTCAACCTTGTAGAAATAGAAATCAACTTGTAGTAAGGGAATTGAAATCCTTTTCTTCAGAATTTTGATGTTGGGAGAGTTTTTATGTTCATGTTTTCTTGATTACCACAGATAACTTTCCATTAGGATTCTACTTTGCTTTCATCAGTTTTTCTATGATAAAAGGAGATATAATATCCTTTTTTTTTTTAAGTTCTGAGTGATGATATCACAGAATTTCAAACTACCTAGATGCCTATATAAAAAACGACTCAATATATACTTGGTTTCCATGACACTTCTTCTTAGACTACACATGTATTTGTGCTTCTGTCTTTGTCGTATAGATGCAGTTCTTTCACTTTGCCTACAAAACTCAGAGTAACTGCATGTTTGTAGTTCAGGTCTGTGGTAGCATTCAATCAGTCTAATTTTCCAGAGACTTTGGAAAGCTTACTTTGGGGCCCAAGGTTATAGAAAATTGCTAAGCAAGGATATTTGAGAGATGAAGTTTTCTCCAGGAACTGGGGCACTAACAATCAAAGAGGAAGAATTACATAGAAGGAATAGAAATGTCTGTGAGTTTTAGCAAGACAAAAAAGAGGTCTTAGGATGGTGTGTTAGTTTGCTCAGGCTGCCATAACAAAATACCACAGACTGGGGTGCCTTAAACACATAAATTTATTTCCTCATAGTTTAAGAGGCTGACAAGTCCAAGATTAAGGTGCTATCAGAGTTGTTGGTTTCTAGTCCTCTCTTCCTGGCTTGTAGATGACTTAGTTCTTGCTGTGTCCTCATATGGCATCTTCCCTGTGCATGTATGGAGAAGGAGAGAGTGATGGGGTGGGGGGAGAAAGACAGAAGGGTGTCAATTTATGGTGCCTTTTCCTCTTATAAGGGCACCAGTCCTATTGGTTTAAGGCCTCACACTTTTGACCTCATTTATCCTTAACTGTATCCCTAGAGGTCCTTTACTCCAAATATAGTCACATGGGGGGTGAGAGCTTCAACATAGGAATTTTGGAGAGGTACAATTCAGTGTATAACAAATGATAAGTAGAAGGAAAAACAATAAACGCAGCCCAATTCTGATGTCTTGAGTTTTATGCCTACTGTGTGTTTGAGACTTTTGCTTCTTTGTGCAGAAGGCTGAAAGGAGCAGAGGAAAATGCCCATAGTGGGGGCAGAGTAAACATTGTTTTCTTTTCCCAAGTTGTGAGTCCAAAGTTTTGAATACCCGATATCTGCCTACCATTTCATTTTTATTCCAAATATTTGGGGTCTTGATGATGGATGCAAACATTTCAATCAGATCTATACCAAAATTGATGTACCACTTTTTCAGTGAAACTGTGTATTCCCCCAATGAAATTAAACCAATTTCACTCTTGATCTTTTTTTCTTTTTTTAATAGCATTGTTATATGTTTCTGGTTTATTCCAGGTTGATGTCATTGAAATAATTTTCCTCAGCATGGATTACTTTTCTATAAATTTCAAATATTTGATTTCTTGATCATTTCTTCAGAGCATATTAATTTTTACAAAATATTACTCTTGACATTGTAGTTTCCTTGGTGTCATTATTTCAACCAAGTAGAGTTTCTGTGGGTGAAAATTTCTCAATCCAAATTTTGTCTGGGTTAAATCCTCTCATTAATTTTCAGTCAACAAAAATTCTAATATATTTTCAGATACTGCTTTTTAGCTTTTAATATTTTTGTACCAAACCTAGTTTTTTCTAAATCTTAAATTTGCAGATTTCAATGTTACCAAAAAGATATTTTTCAGTTAGTTGTTTTGTTCATAGAATTTATTTGCCCTGAGTTTTCCAACAGAGAAAAAAAAGGGTGAAAGCTGGTTTTTAACCTTAACACAACTGAGATCATTATTTCCAATTTCAAAATTTCAAAATACGAAGGTGAATGACGACCACATAAAATTTTCTGTAATTTAAACAAATGGAAACATGTGGCTATTTTACTGTTGATAGTCAAGCTAATTTAACAAGCTTTTGGGAGGTAATTTTCTATGTCTGTTTAAAATAAAAATGAACAAACACATTATTTAGCAATTTTATGTCTAGGACTCTCTATAGAAATAACAGGGAGGTAAAACTACATGCAATATTATCTTTAATGGCACAAATGCAAAAAAAAATCTATCCATCTTGCTAAGAAAGAAAAATAAATGTGTTTAGTTCATATCCTGAAATTATATCCATTCATTAGGAAAATAGGAGAGTGGTGTTGCTGTTCAGTGGGCATAAAATTTAAGTGGTGTAAAATGAATAAAGTTCTAGAAGTCTGCTGTACAACATTGTGCCTATAGTTGACAATAATGTACACTTAAACTTCTGTGAAGAGGGTAGATCTCAGGTTAAATGCTCTAACCATAGTTTGTTTTTTTTTTTTTTTACAGAGATAGAGGAAACATCTTAGAATATTAACCTTGATATGTTAACATTACTTTGGTAGAGGTATGATGGTTAGTATATTTCCAATGAAAACTAAAGATAAAGATAAATATGTATTTTCAAAGTTTGGCAATCACAGCCGTGGGGAGTCATTCACAGTGTTCACCAGGTATTCTGACACTGATGCTAGCATTGAACTTCCCTACAGTCCTTGAACAGTGACTTTCCCCTTTGTTTTAGTGAATGACCTGTGAGTGGAAGTGACTTATACTAATTTTGCATAGAACCTTAACTTTCAGTGCATGGTTCACCATAAACCTTCTTTCTGCCTCTGCACCATACAAACACAAATACACAGCCAATTTCTGAAGAATAGAGTTGGCTTGCAATAGATATAAAGCATGACAAACAGATAAACCTGTGATTTTAAGCCCCTGAGAGTTGGGATCTTTTTTACTTACAGCATCACCTCGTTTATTTTGACGGATACTTATCTTAACAGTTTTAAATAGACTCTTACCCCAGTGGGATTATCACAGATTTGCACTATTTTACAAGGTTTCCCTCTCTCTTCCTTAATTTTATTTGGTGATTATCTTTACCAGCACACAATAACACATTTTCATCATTTGGCTTTACTATTCCAGTGAAATGAACACTTTAATATTACTTCGCTGGTTTATTTACCTTAGATCTGATAGACGCTCTTCTCTGTCCTTAATCATTCAGTTGGCTGAAGTATGATGACAAATAGCCTTTGTATCTCCTATAGTTTAACCCATTAATGTTACAGTCATCAGTTTTATCCTTCTCTCGAGCATTCTGTGGTTTTTTGATATTCCAAAGTACCACAATAGTTGGCCTAAACATACGAACACGGAAAAAGAAGAAGCCTGACCTGTATTTATTCATTGTTGTACCCTAGAGCCTGACCTGTATTTATTCATTGTTGTACCCTAGAGCCTGACCTGTATTTATTCATTGTTGTACCCTAGAGCCTAGCACAGGGCCAAATGAATGAAGGTGATACTGACAAACCAGCACATTTCAGGAGAAAATGAAAATATTATAAAAACCACAATTGAAGAAGGAAATTTTTCTTATCATATAAAAGATTTTTGTTGTCAGATTCATTAGTGTCACCCCAACATACAGACTATGAGTAAGAATCACAATGACTCCTAAGATAACTGATCTCAAGTACAAAAAAGAAAAATGTCCATCAAAGGAGAATTATTCAATACTGCTAGATTAGGACACTGAGTGTTCATTTCATTTCCCATAAGGTTACACTTTGTAAATTATTTAACAACCATCTTCAGAAATAATCCCGAAAACATTTCTTTATCTGTATTTCATGAATACCTCGCAGTCTATTAGGAAACCGCTAGTATGAAAATTTGTATCACCTTGTGAAATTTTACATTTTACTATTGAATATTTTGTTAAAAATTTGCTACTAAGGGCTGAACTTATCTCACAAGGACAATATTGAAACTACATTAAAGAACAGTCCGTCGCAAAATATATTGGATCCTTATATGTTGACATAATTCTACTATCAGAAGGCTGCAAAGATATTTTCATACAAATAAAAGGAACGTGTTCTGTTTGTGGCACTGTGACTTAGGAGATGAGTAATGATTAATTAAGCACTTACCTTCTTTCTGGTTCCCTCCCATATCTAACCCTGGGCTGCAGCCCAGGCCTGGAGCCAAGCTTCCATCTGCCCACTTGAGCACAAGTCTGGCTCTTAAGGGAGCATAACCCCTTTTAATACATACAGTGGGAAAGAAAAAGCCTCCACAGGTCTATGTGATCTGACCTCTTGGTAAACTTTGACCCCCTCTCTGGCCACTCATGTCCCTCTTTCACTGCAATTCGGACACCCTGGCCTGTTTGTTCTTACTCTAACATTCCAGGGCCCAGTGCATCTTATAGATTTGCACTGACTGTGCCTTTTATCTGGAAGGAATTTTGCCCAGATATCCCAGAGCTAACATCTAGCATTTTCTAAGGCTTTGCTTAAATGTCACTTCTCCACAATACCTGATCTGGTAACCTTATTTAAAATTACAAACTTTATCCTTAGAATTTCCTAGCCCTTTCTCTTGTGATACTTATTTTGTTTTCCAACAGCACTTAATGCCCTCTAAGATAAAACATAGTTGACTTATTTATTATGCTTGTGGTTGTCTCCATCCCCCTTTATTTATTATTGTATGCATCTTATCAAAATATTAACCTTCTGATCTTATGTTGCTTTACACATGACAAGGGAGAAATTTGCAGTAGTATAATTTTATTGATCTTCCCACCACCTTCTGTGCTACAGTAGTAACCTACAAACACGCCCATACACGTTTTCCAATGCTGTTATTATGAACTAGGATAAACTTAGTGGCTTAAAAACGATGAAAATGTAATAGCTATCATGAGGTCAGACATCCTAAATGGGTTTTTCTAGGCTAGAATCAAGGTGTTGTGTTCATTCTAGAGGTTCTAAGAAAAGATGTTTTCTTACCCTTTCCAGCTTCTTGAGGGTGCCTGCATTTCTTGGCTTGTGACCCTGCCCTGCTTAAATCTTCAAAATCAGCAATGGCTGGTCAAGTTTTTCTCATATCCTATCACTTTGACACTGACTTGTCATGGCTACCTCTTATACCTTTAAAAACTGTTGTGATTACATTGGTTTCTCCTGGATAATCCTTTATTTATTTATTTATTTATTTATTTTTAAGGGTGGAATTTATTTTTAAGGGTGGAATTTCATCTTTATTTATAGGACAATGCAAGATAGGAGATTCCACATAGAAATAAGAAACCCACTGAGAAGAAGAGCTTCATACAGTTTGTACACTTTGGAACTGGTCAAGGATAGTTCCGTTGTAAAAAGTGCCACAATAACAAAACACATTTAAAAAGAGCTCCTAGTAGAGAAACAGTAAGACAAACTTCTACCAAACAGAGTACACAACAAACAACTTTCTGCCTCAGCTGTACAATCTAAAAGTTAACTAAAAAGTTAAGAGGTAGTTTCTGGCACAACATTTCTGATCTCCCTCTTCCTCTACAGAGAAACACTTCTCAATCAAGTTTAATGAAGCTTTGTACACAGACTCATTTTCATGGTTTTGTAGAGCTTCCATTTTGTCCAAACCTCTGCATTCTTCCATCATTATACTAAGTTTCTCGGTTTCACTAGTTTCTCAGCAGCCTGAAAGATGTTTGAAATGGCATCCAGAATAACCAGAATAATTTTGGTATCTTTTGCAGTTAAGAGGTTCATCGATGGTTCTATTATGCCACGATGAACAAGTTATACAATCTGTTCATCTGTCCCACCACTTGTATAGTTGGTCACAGCCCAGACGGCTTCCTTTGTGTCTTAAACTCTGCCTTAGAGAGAACACCAGTGAGGAACGGGACTAATCCATGATTCACAACTTGCTGTATCTGGTCCTGGTGACCAGCTGTGATGTTTGACATTGTCCACATAGTTCCTTCTGAATATTAGTTTTGGGGTTCGTTAGAAGGCTGGGAAAGACAGCAAGTGCTCCTGCATCTATTACAACCTGAGTCTGTTCATCTGTCCCAGTGACAATATTTCCTATGGCTCTTAGCGCAGGAGTCACAATGGGCAATTCAGTAGCTCCTAGAAGCTTCACAAGCTGGGGCACAACTCCTGTTTTCATAACCATTTCAATCCATTCATTTGGACCATCAGTAAGGTAGGAAATGGCCCAGCAGGTATCTGCTAATACTTCTGGATCATCATGATGCAGGAGACGAACTAAGGTAGGAAGAATCTGCTCAACAGCATCTAATGGGGGTGCAGAATTCTTGTTGGGACAAAGGTTTGAACGTGTCCAAGTAAGGTTACATAAGTAACCACATGCTAAAGATGACATATCAGGAACTGCAAGGAGAGCCAATAGTGGGTCAACTGCACTGTACTTGATAACCAAGTCTCAAAAAACTGAACCATCACCTGCAATGTTTCCTAGAGCCCCTACAGCTTGTTCACTGATGTGGGCATGGGAAGATGCCAGCAGAGAAATGAATGCTGGGATAGCACCTCCATCTACCACAGCCTTGGTCTATTCTGATGTCCCAGAAGCAATGTTAGTGAGAGCCCAAGCAGATTCAGATTGTAGTTCTGCCCAAGAAAGACACAAATTTTGGAATCAAACCTGCCTGATTGATGTTGTCTATGGGGGGCTATTTTTCCCTAGAAAGCAGTTTCCTGGCAGCTTGAGTAGCCTGGAGGTGGCTTGCCCAGTTGTTGCTCTTTATGCCTTTGACAATGTCATCAACAGACCAGTGTGCAGTGCCCTGGTTGTTGTGGTTTTCCTGCAGTGGAGAGGTAGTGTCATCAGGAAGTCAGCTTACGTTTCTCCTCTTCAGCCTCTGATCATCTTTCTTAGTTTTGCTCAGCTCCAAATTAACTTCTATTCGGCGCCGCCTCATTTCTGTATTCTTTCCCCTTGTTCTTAAATCTGTTAAGGCAGGCAGCTGGTGAATTAGCATTCTTGTTGGTGGACATAGTTATGAAACAAAGGGAGAAAGCTACATGGGGGCCCAGGCTTCCACAGGAGGCTGTGAGGACGTCCACCACAGACCAGCCCAAAGATGGATAATCCTTTTTAAACATCTTTTGATTAGCAGGTTGAATTCCATCTACTACCTTACTTCACCTTTGCCATACAATTAAATATATTCACAAATTTCAAAGGTTAGAACTTGGAAATTGTTGGGAAGCCATTATTCTGCCTATAA
Organism: Leptonychotes weddellii; assembly: GCF_054177405.1. NCBI lineage: Eukaryota > Metazoa > Chordata > Mammalia > Carnivora > Phocidae > Leptonychotes > Leptonychotes weddellii. Next base: position 7,359,734 of record NC_138370.1, read on the forward strand.
CAATATGTATTTTTTTTTAAAGATTTTATTTATTTGAGAGAGAGAGAGAGAGAGAGCAAGCGCAGGAGCAGTGGGGATGGGCAGGGGAAGAGGGAGAAGCAGGCTCTCCACTGAGCAGGGAGCCCGATGCAGGGCTTGATCCCACAGTGCCGGACCCTGGGATCATGACCTGAGCCGAAGGCAGAAGTCTAATCCACTGTCACTCAGGTACCCCCACAATATGTATTGAAACAAGAAAATACACTTTTAATTTAAATGATTTTTTTTTAAATTTCATAAATATTACCTTTAAGGGGACTTTTATTCCTCCATGTAGATTTGGGCTTCCTCAACATTTGTCATATTGCTAGTCTCCAGGAATAGGACTCTCTTCAATTTTGATGGTATGAAGATACATTTTTTTGCATGAATTTTTGAAGAATATTTTTTAGATACAGAATTCTAAATTGACTGGGGTTTACTAGTTTATTCTCATATCACTTACAAATGGCATTTTTTTCACCCTCTGGCCTCACTGTTTCTGAAGGTGGTCATCTATCATTTATATCACATATGCTCTGTATGCAAAGTGTCTTTATTTTCTGACCACTTTTAATATTTTTTTCAATTAATTTAGTTTTTTAGAAGTTTCAATTAAGATGTGCCTAAGTATGATTTCCTTTGCTTTTTTTTAAACTTCTGAGTTTCAATGAGCTTCTTAGATTTGTGACTTGATGCTTTTCATCAATTTTAGGTTATTATAACATTATGTCTTTAAAGATTATCCCTATTTTTTCTTTTTCAGCTAGTTCTTCAATTATACGTATATTAATTTCACAAATCTTAGAAGCTCTGCTCATTTATATACTTTGTATGTTTTTTCAGTTTATATAATATCGATTGATTTTCTGCAAATTAGAATGTGATGAAAATAAATGAACGCTATTTGCAACATCATAATCTTTGTAGTATTTGCATTTGTTTCTTTTTAATATGAAGTGTTATATGTGACTGTGATATTACCTAGCTTTTTTTCTAGCTCCTCTCACATATTTATTCTAATTGCCTGAAAGTCCTTATCTTCTAGTTCCTACTTATTTTTCTATTAAGTTTTTATTTTAATTCCACTATGGTTAGCATACAGTATAATATTAGTTCAGGTGATGAATTTAATGATTGTGGGTTCATTTCTGGGTTTTCTATTCTGTTCTGTTCCTCTATGTGTCTATTTTTGAGCCAGTACCATATTATTTTGATCACTACCACTTTGTAATATAACTTGAGGACTGAAATTGTGATGCCTTCAGCTTTGCTTTGCTTTTCAAGTTTGCATTGGCTATTCAGGGTCTTTTGTGGTTCTATATAAATTTTAGCACTCTCCTAGTTCTGTGAGAAATGCTGTTGGTATTTTGATAGGCATTGCATTAAATATGTAGATTGCTTTGGGTAGTATAGACATTTTACCAATATTTGTTATTCCAATCCATGAGCATGGACTATCTTTCTATTTCTTTGTGTCCTCTTCAGTTTCTTTTATCAGTTTCTCATAGTTTTCAGAGTATAGGACTTTTACCTCTTTGGTTAGGGTTATTCCTAGGTATCTTATGGTTTTTGGTGCAGTTGTAAATGGTATTGTTTTCTTAATTTCTCTTTCTGCTGCTTCATTATTAGTATATAGAAATATAACAGATTTCTGCACATTGTTTTTTTTACCCTTGACCCTGCTGAATTTGTCAGTTCTAGTAGTTCTTTGGTGGAGTCTTTAGGGTTTTATAAATATGTTATCATGTCATCTGCAAATAGTGAAAGTTTTACCTTTTCCTTACCAGTTTGGATACCTTTTATTTCTTTATGTTGTCCAATTGCTGTGGCTAAGACTTCTGGTACATCTGGTACTATGTTGAATAAAAGTGGTGAGAGTGGATATCCTTGTCTTGTTCCTCACCTGCTCTCAGTTTTCCCCCAATTGAGTCTGATGTTTGCTGTGGGTTTTTCATATAATGCCTTTATTATGTTGAGTTATGTTCCCTCTAGATGTACTTTCTTGAGGGTTTTTATCATGAATGGATGTTGTATTTTGTCAGTGCTTCTGCATCTATTGAAAGAATCATATGGTTCTTATCCTTTCTCTTATTGATGTGATGTATCACACTGATTGATTTGCAAATAATGAACCATGTTTCATCACAGGAATAATTCCTACTTGATTGTGGTGAATGCTTTTTAATGTATTGTTTGATTCAATTTGCCAGTATTTTGTTAAGGATTTTTGTGTATATGTTCATCACAGATATTGACCTATAGTTGTTTTTTTGTGGTGTCTTTATCTGGTTTTGGTAGCTGAGAGATACTGCCCTTGCAGAATGAATTGGGAAGTTTTCCTTTTTTATTTTTTAGGAATAGTTTCAGAAGAATAGGTATTAATTCTTAAAATGTTAGGTAGAATTCACTTGTGAAGCTGCCTGGTCCTGTACTTTTGTTTATTGGGAATTTTTGATTACTGATTCAGTTTCATTACTGGTAATCATTTTCTCCTAATTTTCTTTTATTCCTACTTCAGTTTTGATAGATTATATTTCTAGGATTTTAACCATTTCTTCTAGGTTGTCCAATTTGTTGGCATGTAATTTTTCATAATATTTTCTTAAAATTGTTTGTATTTCTGTGGTATGTGTTTATTATTTTTCCTTTTTTATTTCCGATTTTATTTGTCTTTATTCATTCATTCATTCGTTCATTCAATTTTTTGATGAGTGTGGCTAAAAGTTTATCAACTTTTTTGATCTTTTCAAAGAACGAGCTCCTGGTTTCATTGATCTGCTAATCTTTATTATTTCCTTCCTTCTGCTGGTGTTGGGTTTAGTTTGGTCTTCTTTTCCTTCCTCCCTTAGATGAAAGGTTAGGCTGCTTATTTGAGATTTTTCTTGCTTTTTTGAGATAGGCCTGTATTGCTATAAACCTCCCTCTTAGAGCAGAGTTTGCTGCATCACACAGATTTTAGACCATTGTGTTTTTATTTTCATTTGTCTCCATGTATATTTTTTATTTCCTCTTTGATTTTTTTGGTTGATCCACTCATTATTTAGTAGCATGTTATTTAACCTCCATGTATTTGTGGTCTTCCCAGAGTTTTCCTTGTTATTGATTTCTAGTTTCATAGCATTGTGGTCAGAAAAAATGCAGGGTATGACTTTGGTCTTTTTGAATTTGTTGACACTTGTTTTGTGTCCTAATATGTGATCCATTCTGGAGAATGTTCCATGTGCACTTGAAAAGAATGTGTATTCTGTTGTTTTAGGGTGGAATGTTCTGAATATATCTTTTAAATCCATCTGATCCAGTGTGTCATTCAAAGCCACTGTTTCCTTGACTTTCTCTTTGGATGATCTGGCCATTGATGTAAATGGGGTATTAATATCCCTTACTATTATCGTATTACTATTGATTAGTTCCTTTATGTTTGTTACTGTTTTATGTATTTGGGTGCTCTCATGTTGGGTGTATACATATTTACAATTGTTTTATCTTCTCTTTAGATTGATTCTCTTTAGAGCATTTAGTCCATTTACATCTAAAGTAATTATTGATACACATGTATTTATTGCCATTTTGTTACTTGTTGTATGGTAGTTTTTGTAGTTTTTCTCTGATCCTTCTCTTCCTCTCTCTCTTTTTTTTTTTTTTTTTTTTGGTTTGTTTGTTGGCTTTCTTTAGTGATATACTTGGATTCTTTTGTTTTTATTCTTTGCATATCTATTACTGGTCAGATTTGTATATAACCTTTTCTGCATATAGCAATCTATATTAAGTTTGTGGTTACTTAAGTGTGAACCCATTCTTTAGTCCTCTCCCTCATCGTGCTTTAGGTATATGGTATCATATTTTACATCCTTTTGTTTTATGGATTTCCTGACCTTTAGAGAAATACTTCTTTTTATTGATTTTGTGTTTTTTACTTTTCATACTCTCACTTATGGACTTTCCTTTACACTCAAGGGTCCCCTATAATTTTTTTTTATTTTATTTTTTTAGGGCTGCTTTAGTGGTTATGAGCTCCTTTAGTTTTTGTTCTTTTGAGAAACTCTTTATCTCTCCTTCTGTTCTGAATGATAGCCTTGGTGAATAGAGTATTCTTGGCTGCAGGTTTTCCCTTTGAGCACTCTGAGTATATCATTCCACTCCCTTCTGGCCTGGATAGTTTCTGCTGAAAACTCTGCTGATAGCATTATGAGGATTCCCTTGTATGTAACTGTCTTTTCTCTTGTTGCTTTTACATTTTTTTTCTTTATCACTAGTTTTTTCGGTTTTAATTACTATGTGTCTTGATGTGGCCTCCTTAGGTTGATTTTGTTGAGGGATCTTTGTGCTTCCTGGATCTGGATATCTGTTTTCTTCCCCAGATTAGGGAAGTTTTCAGCTATTATTTCCTCAAATAAATTTTCTGCCCCCTTTTCTCTCTCTTTTGGATCTGAGATCCCTATAATACCAATGTAATTATACTTGATGAAGTCACTAAGTTGCCTAAGACTATTCTCAATTTGCATAGTTTTTTACTCTCATTTGTTTAACTTAGTTACTTTCCATTACTCTGTGCTCAGGCCATTAACTCATTCTTTTGTTTCCTCTAGCCAGCTATTCATTCCATCAAGTGTATTTTTAATTTTATTTATTGTGTTTTTCATCTCTGATTGGTTCTTTGATATCTCTTTGTTAAGGGTCTCACTGTTGTCCTCCATTATTTTCTTAAGTCCAGTGAGTATCTTTATGATCATTACTTTAAATTCTCTATCAGGCATATTATTTATATCTGTTTCACTTAGGTCTCTTGCTGTGGTTTGGTCCTGTTCTTTCATTTGGGACATATTCCTCTGTCTCCTCATTTTGTCTAACTCTCTGCATCTGTTACTGTGTGTTAGAAAAGTCACCTATGTCTCCTGTTCTAGAAGGTTTTGGCCCTATGGAGAGGTCCTATAGTGCCCTGCAGTGCAGTGTCCCCTGTTTCCCAAGGTCTGGCACTTCACAAAGGGTCTCCTATGTGTCTTCCATGTGCTCTGCTTTTGAGTCCTGGCTTCTTTTTCCTTCAGTCCAGTTGTCTGCAGAGCTTCTCTTTGCCTATAGTGGGCAGTGTTTGGTCCCTGGCTGGGCGGGGTGCATCTGAACAAAGTGTGCACTGGTCTGCTTGAAAAATGAGAACTGCCACCACTGCCACAAGAACCAAGGCCCCACAGAAGGCAAGGGTAGGGAGACATGGTGCTGGTGAAGTTTGCACCTATTTTCTGTGGGAGGGGGCCCCCAATGTCAGGATAGGAGCAAGCAAACCTGAAAAGTGAAGATCTGCAGAAGAACGTGGGCGTGGGGCTTGGTCTAAGCAAGTTAGGTAGTGAATGTGGGCAATGCACTAGGTTCTACAGGTGGCTGTGTTTATGCAGAGGGACAGGGGTGGAAAACAGGCTCTGAGATGAGTAAACCACTCTCCTTCCCATGTGCCCCAGGCATTTTCCAATCTGCTCCTTCCATGCTGTATCTACCCTGGCTATTTGTCATGCCATCTCTTTAAGGGTGGGACTCAGCTTTCTAATGCCCTCTGGGATCTCCTGGAGGGGAGCCCACTGTATTTTAAAATTCCAGGCTTTAAATCCCACTGTGTTTTTTTTTTTTAAGATTTTATTTATTTGACACAGAGAGAGAGAGATCACAAGTAGTCAGACAGGCAGGCAGGCAGAGGGAGAGGGAGAAGCAGGCTCCTCGCTGAGCAGGGAGCCTGATGCGGGGCTCAATCTCAGGATCCCGGGATCATGACCTGAGCCAAAGGCAGACGCTCAACTGACTGAGCCACCAAGGCACCCCAAAGTCCCACTGGTTTATGAACTCATGAAATTCAGCCTGTCTTTCAAAGCCAAATGTTATGGGGATTTGTCTTCCCCATGTAGGCTCCCCAGTGTGATACTCTGTTTCTCAGCTTCCTCTGTGGCCCCAGCTTCCTCCCCACTGTGGATGGCCACAGTCCATTTTGCTCCTAAACCTCATCTCCACCTTTCTTCTTACCTTCTTCTCTGTGGCCTCTTTTCTACATTTAGTTGTGGAGTTTGTTCTGCCAGTTTTCAGGTCATTTTTCAGGTTATTTACACTGATGTGTGGGTAACCCAGTTGTATCCATGCGATGAGGTAGGCTTAGGGTCCTCCTATTCTGCCATCTTCCCAGCTTCTGAAATCTTCTAGGTCCTACTTCTAGGCCATCTGAGGATTCGCTCTCATTGTCCATTTTTCCCCTTTGAATATGAATCATATTCCCCCTGCTTCTTTATGTCTCATAATTGTTGACTGCATTCTTGCCATTGTATACATGAGAGAATGGTAGGAACAAAAGTAAATGCCTTTTGTCCAAGAAAAGAAAATGTCAGATTGCTACTGTAGGAGCTAAGTCAATCCACTCAGTAGTTGAACTGTTATTGAATTTTATTTGCTTTAGCTAGAGTCATTTTTTCACCCCTAGATTTGACTATTTTCAGGACAGGATTTAAGTTTGTTTGTTTGTTTTTTCCTTGATAGGAAGGCTTGCGATCTGAGTATTGACAAAACTCTGGAAATCTCTCTATGTTTTAGAGCCTAGTGACCAGTTTTCCAAATGGTGGTTGATTTCTCTGTGCTTTACAGCATGCTTCCCAGCTGTTTGGATCACTAAGTATTTCTCTTAGCTCTCTAACGTGAGTGTTCTGCCCCAACTTTCAGGTGAAAGCTCTTTTTCCACCTCCACTAGAGGTGGAGACCTAGCACACATGCAGGGGATTGGGTTCCACATAGTGCTCTCCCTTGCAGTTAGTGAGCTATTGATGTGCATTCAGGAAGATCCTTTGTGCCTTTGGATAGTGGGCTACAGTGGTTACTTTCAGTTCTTCTCTACCCTCACTTTATCCCACATGTACAGTGTAGGCCTTGTGGGACAAAACTGGTGGGTAGGGGCAGACTTTCTCTCTTTCCATTTTGGGTTTTAATTCATTATACAATCCACATGCGGCCATTGAAATTTCATTAAAAGTATGTATGGCTTCTCCTTATCCCAATCTATGGCAGATTTATTCCTTTTCCCACTATTCCTCAGTGACTGAAGCCAGTGATGCATCTTGTTTATTTTTGGCTTCAATTTATCTAGATTTCTAGATTTCTTTACGTCTAAAATCTCTGATGGTTTTAAAAATTATGATTTCATAGCTTATCCAGGATATTCTAATTACTTTGGGAGTGATATTATATCCAAAATATCTACATTTTAACTGGAAGCAAAAATACCCTTTGATAAAAATTTTTGTTTTCTCTTTGATGAATTATCACAGCAATTTTGAAAAATGTTATTGCTATTAAAATTGAAAACAGTTTTAATTATACTTCATACAAAATGTTTCATTCCGTGTATATTAGAAGCTGGAAATACAGTAGTGGGTCACTGCTTTTCTTTTCAAAATGACTCTGGATAGTTTAAATGTGGTAAATTTAATGTCACCTTTTACAGTGGTTAGTTGATTTTGCTCTGTGGCAACCATTTATATATCAAAACAGCTACAATGTGCTAAGTAGTGGATGTGGCTTTTGCATACCTGATTGAGTATATAAATCACCTTATGGACATGGACTAACATTCATAGAAGTTGCTACCAGGTGGCAATTCAAAGTTATAATTAGCTATAGTACCTAATTATGGCACTTCAATGTCATGGTGTAGAAATCATTAGGACTCCAAGACAATATATGCCTTGTTAAAATATAACCAAGCATCATTAGCATATTACATTCTGTTAGAGGAGTGTGAACTTGAAAATACACAAGAAGAATTTAAATATATGTTTATACATTATTCTGCATTACAGAAATATTTGAGGGGATAGAAAAATGTATGTGGATAATTAAGATGATAAAAATAATTAGGAATTCAGAAAAGAATTAAATAAAATAGACACAAAGTTAAATCACAAATGATATAAGATAAGTTGCTATAGTCTTTTTGCATTATGAGAAACCAGCTGAACTCTGAGCTGTCTAGGTTTTCACCTGTGTCAGCCTGGTTTTTACTGGTAGAGTGGTGGGACTTACAAATGTAGATTAGATCATACTAGGGAAATGATTTTAATTCTTGGAGCTCTAGATGTTACCTGTGATATATAGTTTTAAAAATTGTCCCTTCAAGTCACATATTCTTTTGCTTAATCTTTCCTTAAGTTCCAGGCAACCACATGTGATCAGTTATTCTCATTAATTAGTGTCTTATCAAAGAGAGGCTTCAATAATTCCTCAAATACCTGGCAACTCCCTTGAGCAGAAAGCCACCTAAGTGTCAGGTCTCTTACCCCAGGCCTCACCACCCAAGTTTGGAATATACACAGGAAATGTGCCATGAGTTGCTGAAACAGACTGCCAGCAATGTTCTCTTCCTTCAGGCTTGCCACACTCAATGATGTTCCCTTCATATCTGCTCAAGTGTTCCCCCCATCACTCTTACTGATAATATGATTAATCTGAGAGTACCAATTATTTCATAAGGATGGTATCTACAAGTTCCACCAGAATTTCAGGTAATAAATGCATCCTCTAAATTATCCATAAGTAGTAAAATACAACTTGTTACATTTTGTCATACTCTGTCACATCAGATTCAGAGTGTTCTCCTGTTCCTTTGTGGTCCCCTCCCAGAGAAGCTCATTATAAGGATTTCTACAGCTTCTTCCTGCAGCCTCTCTCCATTGGTCTCAAACTACATCACAGTGTTGGGTGTGGGTTGTTTTCCAGTCCTTTATATTTCTGCCCCTCACCCATACACCTCAAGAAACTTCACAAATACATCCTATATTTTCTTCCAGCAAAAACTAAAAAAAATCTCTTATAAACTAACTTACACAAATTGATTCAAGCTCTCCATATTCTCCAGTTAATTGGAAACACTTTGATCAGCTAAAATTCTCTCTAGAATAACGTCAGATATGATATACCTGTCTTAATTTTGAAAGTCCTAAACCCCATTTCCTTTTGGCTTTTCAGAATTGCTCTAAAAGTATTTTTTCCAACATGACAACAGAACTTTTCACATTCTCCTTTAATTCTGAATTTACACATACAGAACAAATGTATTAGCCTTTTATGCCAACATCTCCCAGTTTTTACCATTCTGCTGTAAAAAGGGTTCTCTTTCTAATCCTGATTCTCAAGATATCTTCGTGCAAAATTTCTCCTGCTGATTCAGCTGAGCATCTCATAAAACTACATTGTTAATCTGTTAAGAATGGATTCTTACAATCAATTACATTTTCAAGCAACATTCCTCTCTGACCAATTTAAAATAGTGTATGCCAGTTTGTGATAAAACAAAAAAAACAAAAAAAAAAACAAGGCTTATAGACCAATTTATAAAGGAAATCTATAAAGAAAAATTTTCATATAAGCATATGAAGCTGAAGTAGTTTGTCTTTCGAGGTTTAATAGTAGACCTGACATAAATACTCAGAAAAGCATAATCTGTTCCTATTTGTCCTATTTGTCATTATCCATCATTCTCAAGAACAGTATACAACCATAAAGCAAGCCCTAGAGTTACTGGAAGTGAGTTTATGAGGGAGTTTCTTCTCTTGCTTATTTTTATACTTAAAAAGAGCTAACTCCAGCTGCTTTTTATTGAGAACTTTGTACAAGAAATCACTATTTTTTATTCTCTCTCTCGCCAAACTTAAGTCCTTAATAGCAAACCATACTCTATCAAGTTTTATCATGGTAAAATAAGCTTTGTTTCTTTCTTTTTGCCTCCAAAATTTCAAGACAATAAAATGAGTGTAGTGCTATTTAAGCAGTGAAGAAAGAAACACAATGTTGAGCTGCACCCTGAAGACATGTCTTTTGTATTATAATGCTTTTTATCCACAGATGTTAGTTGAAAATTGATATAATGGTGTTTCTTGTAAGTCTACCAGAAACAAAACAAACCAAAAAACATTTAAAAAATAGAATAGATGTGATTGTATGTGATAAATGAGCCTGGTGGAATTGTACTAGAAACCCACAGGGAATAATTATCAGTGGCACCTGCAGAGGACTTATAAGCAGCTGCAGAATTTGATTTTTGAATAAGAAAATAGGAAAAATAACTTAAAAACTTTTATTAAGAATTGAAAAGTTAGAGATCAGAATATGGAATGAGAAGATGATTTAATCAGGATTTCAATCCAAAAATAGCTAGAGGGTTTTTTTTTAATTATGAAAAAAAATGTACAGGGTCATTTAGGGAGGAGATGGGAAGAACACTGAGTTTGAATTTTACACAAAAATTGCGAGTCACACTTAGGAATATAGAAGTGTCTAAATTTAGAAATTGGTTTGTTAGGATGCTGTAGTAAAAAGTATATAAACTCTGAAGACAAAGAAATGCCCAATCTACTGTGTGATCTACAAGCTACATGGTCTTTGAAAGTTATCTGGCATTTATGATCATTTGTTTACATAATTGTATGGTGAAGATCAAATGAATTTGCATTTGTTTTATGCTTTGTGCAGTGCTTAGTGCACATATTTCTACATATATAAAAAATGTGTGTTCTCATTTTATCCCTTTTTATTATTTTGGTAATTCTACAAAACTTAAAGTCTTGAATATGGATAGATAAATGATATATGCACAAAGGCAATTCTCATTATTTGAAGTAGTTATGTTCTATAAAGTGTCTGTAACACTGAAGTAGTGAATACTGAACCATTGGTCTTAGAGGGCATACACAGTTAGGTTCCTGTGAGCCTGTGGTCACATTTTCATCAACCTATGAATACATGAACTTGTCTTATGTGTTTTTCTGTTTAGAAACCCTATATAATACATATTATTTGTTAATTTATTCCTGAACAAAGCCTATCTAACTAGAGTATAGTTGACTCTTGAACAATATGGTGTTGAACTATGTGGGTCCACTTATATGCAAATTTTTTCAATAAATACAGTATAATACTGTAAACATATTCTCATGTTAACCTTTTTTTCTAGCTTTATTGTAAAAACACAGTATATAATATGTATCACGTACAAAATATGTGTTAATCAACTGTTTATATTATCAGTAAGGCTTCCAGGCATTAATAGGGAACATTTTGGGGGAGTCAAAACTTATACATGGATTTTTGACTGTGCAGGGGGTCAGCACCCTTAAACCCCACATTGTTCAGGGGTCAACTGTATTTTCTTCATAAGGCACATCACAGCCTTCTAACATTTAGGAACACTATGTAGCATTTTAGCACTACACTGCGGGGGGCATTTTAAACAAAAAAAAATCAACAAAGATTAAAAAATCATGGCCTTAAGTGTATTACAAAAAAGACACTTATTTACAGCTTGAGATCTGAACCAAGGCAGAGTGTTTGTTGCCTTGTTTGACCTGAGTTGGGAACATGCTTGTTGGGTGACTCAAATGTTTCTCTGCTCCCTGCATGTCCACAAATAACTGCAGAAGTGCTGTGTATTGATTTTGGATAGACTGCATTTTTTCTCTCAAATGAGGAAACCACAGAAGAAAAAAAAATGGAGAAAGTATTTTGTACCCTAGTTTTTGAAATTGAAAATTTCAAACTTTGAGAGAGCCTAAAGAAGGCAGACCATCAAACATTTCATGACTATTGTTTTAATTGAGGTGAGTGATAGGAATATTTGGAAATGTTTTGAATTTAGTCTAACCTGAAAATGATTTTAGTGAGTTATTTGAAAATTAAGAATTATAGGTTCTTTTTTTTTTTTTAAAGATTTTATTTATTTATTTGAGAGAGAGAATGAGAGAGAGAGAGCATGAGAGGGGGGAGGGTCAGAGGGAGAAGCAGACTCCCTGCCGAGCAGGGAGCCCGATGCGGGACTCGATCCTGGGACTCCAGGATCATGACCTGAGCCGAAGGCAGTCGCTTAACCAACTGAGCCACCCAGGCGCCCAAGAATTATAGGTTCTTAAACAGACTGTAAAAACAAAAAAAAATGCAGCAAAAATAATTGAAAATTAAATTATATCAACAGGAAAATAGTGAATTGCTGCTGGAAAATTAGTCCTGGGATAAATGTTGAAATACAGACAAAAAGAAGAAGAAGAAGAAGGAGAAGAAGAAGAAGAAGGAGAAGAAGAAGAAGGAGAAGAAGAAGGAGAAGAAGAAGGAGGAGAAGAAGGAGGAGAAGAAGAAGGAGAAGAAGAAGGAGAAGAAGAAGGAGAGGAAGAAGGAGAAGAAAGTATTTCTTTTCTGAAGGAATTGAGAACTGCCTGATGTTGGATTGTATGGTGATATGTTTAAGGTGAACTCTTTTTCTAGTAGAACCTCATCCCATGAGACTATTATGGGACATACCTTTCCCCTAAGCCAGGCTGCACTACTCTTCTTGAAGCTCTGTTGGTTGAGTTTTTCCACAATTGAATCATCTAGAATAATTTGATTCCTCAGAGCAACGTACCTACTCAGTGGTGGTTTTTCTAAGAACCTCTATAGAGTTGTGCATATTAGTAAGGTGGGATAAGATGAACAACTCCACCACTGAGAGTCAATATTGTTTGAAAAAGAAGAAAAACAAGCAACTCAAGCGTAACCCCTTCCGGTATCTCTTGGTCTGCATGCATCTCTTCATCACTAATATACCTGAACCTCCTACATGCCTCAGTCATTGCACTTCTGTATTCCACTCTCTACTGCCCACCTCTTTATTTTCCCTCTGTAAGAATAAATTCCTTGAAAATAGAGACTATATCTTTTTTTTTTTAAGATTTTATTTATTTATTTGAGAGAGAGAGAATGAGAGAGAGGAGGGTCAGAGGGAGAAGCAGACTCCCCGCCGAGCAGGGAGCCTGATGTGGGACTCGATCCCGGGACTCCAGGATCATGACCTGAGCCGAAGGCAGTCGCTTAACCAACTGAGCCACCCAGGCGCCCCTTTTTTTTTTTTTTTAAAGATTTTATTTATTTATTTATTTGAGAGAGTGAGAATGAGAGAGAGAGAGCGAGAGAGCACATGAGAGGAGGGAGGGTCAGAGGGAGAAGCAGACTCCCCGCCGAGCAGGGAGCCCGATGCGGGACTCGATCCAGGGACTCCAGGATCATGACCTGAGACGAAGGCAGTCGCTTAACCAACTGAGCCACCCAGGCCTCCCCAGAAAATAGAGACTATATCTTATTCATTAATGTGTTTTAAGTCTTTGGCACTGTACTTGGTACATTGAACATTTTTCAAAGAAATTTATTAAATGGGGGCAGGAAGAGATCTAGAAGTTATGAAATTCAGCTGTAATAACAGGGTGAGAGGAGGCCCACTGCATGTCACAAAGAGAGGAGAGAGCGTCTGTTTCCAGCTGGGCAGTAAAGTTGGCCTGGCGGCCTTTCCTCCATCTGTTTTTGATGATGCCATTTGTACCACAATTTTCACTCAGAAAAAAACATCTCTCCAATATTCTATTTATGTAAGATTAAGTTTCTGAAATCTCTGTTTTTATTCTCATTCTGCTATAGAGGGGAAGAAGGCTAAGGACCATGAGTTTGTTTGTTTTTTTTTTTATATGCTGATTGTTATTACTAATTTCAGTCAAAACCAATAGATTCAAATGGATACTTTTCCTAATTGGTGAGCTACACCTAGATACATAGGGCTTCTGTGTGTGTGTGTGTGTGTGTGTGTGTAGATGTACATTTGTGTGTATACTGAATTAGAGAATTTATCCAAGGAACGTGTATTAAGAAAACATAACATAGAGATAGCACTTGTGGAAAAAGAATCTCGGAAACAGAACTGATTGTAAGAACATATGATTCCTTAGAAATATGCAACATGTTAGGATAGTGTCAGATATACCAAAAGATGTAGAAGAAGGGTCTAAATCAATGTGATGTTTACTTCAAAGGACTCAGATTGCAGGTAATATCCGTTATTAACATATAATAGCAATCCCCCACAAAACTCCTGTCATACCAATGATATCACCCAGCAGATAGTAAAATATTTTCAATCAATAACAAAAGCAGAAACTTTACAACTTGACATATGCAGTCTAATAATTATGGAAGAATATATATCTGAGGGCCTCGCCAAATTCCAGTGTCTAATTTAGCACTGAAGTGAGACAAATCTGGACGCTTTCAAATTGATCACTAAAGAGTTTAGAGTTAAACACGGGGAATACTCACTAGACTGTTCAGTCCCCAAATCAGTCATCAGAAATACTATTTACAGAAAATGCCAAATCATGGGCAACCTGAATTGACAAAGGTAAATGGCTTGTGTCACCTCTTCACAGTTTCTAGTTTCTCCAAATAATGCGTTCTCTGTTGTCTTTTATTAAAAATATTTTTTTTCTGAAAACATTTTCACATGCATTCATGTCATTTAATGTGTTTTTTTTTTTTTTTTAGAATTTTCTGTTTCTCTGAGGTCAGCTTCTTTTTAATTTTTAATTTTTAATTTTTTATTTTTTAAAGATTTTATTTATTTATTTGAGAGAGAGACTGAGATAGAGAGAGCACGAGAGGGGGGAGGGTCAGAGGGAGAAGCAGACTCCCCACCGAGCAGGGAGCCCGATGCGGGACTCGATCCCGGGACTCCAGGATCATGACCTGAGCCGAAGGCAGTCGCTTAACCAACTGAGCCACCCAGGCGCCCCTCATTTAATGTGTTTTATTGTTGATTCTGGTATCTTTTACTACTTGAGAAAAACTTTGTAGTTTCTCTTCTGGTAATATCTCTTAAAAAAAAAAAAACAAGAATTGCTTTATTTTAATGCATTTTTTTTTCATGGAACCAATTGTCATAGAGTAGCCTCTCAAAATTAAAGGTCTAAGAAAAGTGCATAGTAAATTCACTGTGCTGTCACTACTAGCCAGACCTGCTTACAACACTTCCAGTATGAATTCAGAGCTGTACTACAGATGGATAAAATAATCACCAGCAGTTAATTTCATTACTTTGCATTATTTGGGTATGGAATAATGAAATAACTATATATATACCATGCATAATAGTTTCATAGGAACAGTCCACAGTCTTGTTGGTATTTCCGATATATCTGGATGTTGTATGCCTCATTATCATATTCCAATACTCAGTTTTCATCACATTTTTCTTACGAATATAGAAGGTTATACAGAAAGGCTGACTTTTGCCAATGGCCTACTGCCTGTTTTTACCTTTTCTCATTTTTTTTTATAGAAGTATAACCAACATACAGTATTGTAGCAGTTTCAGACATACAACATAATGATTCAACAATCCCATGTACTTCTAGGTGCTCATCAAGACAAGTATACCCCTTTATCTATTTCACCCAGCTCCCCACCTACCTCCCCTCTGGCAACCACTACTTCTCTGTATTTAAGAGTCTGCTTTTGTTTGTCTCTTTTTTCTTTGTTCATTTCTTTCATTTCCTAAATTCCACATATGAGTAAAATCATGGTATGTCTTTTTCTGACTTATTTTACTTAGCATACTACCCTTTAGGTCCATCTGTGTTGTTGCAAAAGGCAAGATTTCATTATTTTTTATGGCTGAGTTATATTCCATTGTATATATATCCCACCTCTTCATTATCTGTTCACTTATGGGTGGACATTGGGCTGCTTCCACATTTTGACTATTGTAAATAATGCTGCAGTTAAACATAGGGGTGCATATTTCTTTTTGAATTAGTGTTTTTGTTTTCTTTGGGTAAATACCCAGTAGTGGAATTACTAGATCATATGGTAATTCTACTTTTATTTATTTATTTATTTATTTATTTATTTATTTATTTATTTATTTAAAGATTTTATTTATTTATTTGACAGAGAGAAACACAGTGAGAGCAGGAACACAAGCAGGGGGAGTAGGAGAGGGAGAAGCAGGCCTCCCGCGGAGCAGGGAGCCCGATATGGGACTAGATCCCAGGACCCTGGGATCATGACCTGAGCCGAAGGCAGATGCTTAACGACTGAGCCACCCAGGCGCCCGGTAATTCTACTTTTAATTGTTTGAGGAATCCATTCTATTTTACTCAGTGGCTACACCAATTTGCATTCCCAACAACAGTGCATGGGGGTTTTCCCTTCTCTCCACATCCTTGCCAACACTTGTCATTTCTTGTGTTTTTGATTTTAGCCATTTGACTCACTATTGATTTTAGCCAACTGCCTCACTCTTGCTTTTTTTTTTTAACTTTTTAAGTTAATATCATTTTTATATATTAACATGTGTATTGTATTTATTTAATAAAAGCATTATAACTTTCAATTTATCGTTTGCAGTAGCAAAAGATTGAAAGTTAACTTAAATCTAACATAAGAGTGACTAAGTCAATTGCAGCACACCCATAGTATGCATCCATTAATTAAATAATGTGTAGGTCTATATGTGCTATAGTGAATCAATCTCCAGGATATATTATATTAAAAAAATTGAAGGACAAGTTAACTATAATATCCATGGATGTGTGTGAATTACAGATATTTAGTATATTTATATACTTCTGCATTTCTGCTATGTTTTTTAATGTTTTTATTTTTATTGAGATATAGTTGACATGAAATATTAGTTTCAGGTGTACAATATAATTTAATGTTCATATAAATTATGAAATCATTATGATAAATTGTTATTATCAGTCACCATATAAAGTTATTACAATACTGTTTATTCTCTAAACTCTACTTTATATGCAAGTGACTTATTCTATAAATGGAAGTTTGTATGTCTTAATCACCTTTACTCATCCCCTCAACCACTTTCCTCTGGTAACCACTATTTTGTTCTCTGTATTTATGAGTCTGTTTCTGTTTTGTTTTGTTCATTTTTTTTTTATTACACATCTAAGTGAAATCATACAGTATTTATTTTTCTGTGTAATTTCTCTTAGCATAATACCTTCTAGGTCTGTCCATCCTTTGCAATTAACAAGATTACATTCTTTTTTATGGCTAATATTTCATGTATGTATGTACCATACATACTTCATCCATTTATCTATCAGTAGACACTTAGGTTGTTTCCATATCTTGGTTATTGTAAATAATGCTGCAATGAATGGAGTGCATATATCTTTTTGAAGTAGTATTTTCATTTTGTTTAGATAAATACCCAGAAGTGAAATTGCTGGATGGTACTGTAGTTCTATTTTTAATTTTTTGAAGAAATTCCAGGCTGTTTTTCACAGTGGTTGCACCAGTTTACTTTCCCAGCAACATTACATGAGGGTTCTCTTTTCTCCACATCCTCACCAACACATGTTATTTCTTATCTTTTTGATAATAACCATTCTCACAAGTGTAAAGTACCATCTCATTGTGGTATTGATTTAGGTTTCCTGGATGATTAATGATGTTAAGCATTTCGTATGCTTATTCACCATCAGTATGTCTTTTTTGGAAAAATGTCCATTCATATTTTCTGCCCATTTTTTAATTGAGTTGTTTCTTTTTGTTGTTGTTGAGTGGTGTTCTTTATATATTAAGATATCACCACCTTATTGGATACATCATTTCCAAGTATCTTTTCCCATTCAGTAGATTGCCTTTTTATCTTGTTAATTGTTTCCTCTGCTGTTCCAAAGCTTTTAGTTTGATGTGGTCCCATTTCTTTATTTTTGCTTTTGTTGCCCTTGCCTAAGGAGACAGATCCAAAATAATGTTTAGACTGATGTCAAAGAGCTTAAAACATGTTTTCTTCTAGGAGTTTCAAGGTTTCAGGTCTTAAATTTAGGTCTTTTATCCATTTTGAGTTTATTTTTCTATATGGTGTAAGAAAGTGGTTTAGTTTTGCCTTTTTGTAGGTACATGTCACTTGTACCAACATCAGTTATTTAAGAGACTGTATTTTCCCCATTGTACATTCTTGCCTCATTTGTTGTAGATTATTTGACCATGTAAGTATGGGTTTATTTCTGGGATCTCTATGCTGTTCCTTTGACCAGTGTGTCTGTTTTTGTGTCACTACTATGCCGTTTTGATTATTTTAGCTTTATAGTATAGTTTGAAATCAGGGAATATGATACCTCCAGATTTGTTCTTTCTCAAGATTGCTTTGGCTGTTTGGGTTCCATACAAATCTTACAATTATTTGTTCTAGTTCTGTGAAATTTGCAATTGGTATCTTGACAGAGATTGCTCTGGATAGTATAAACATTTTACCAGTATTAATTCTTACACTCCATGAGCAGAGTAAGATTCATTTACTTGTGTCCTCTTCAATTTCTTTCCTCAATGTCTTATAGTTTTCAGACCTCCTTGGTTAAATCCATTTCTATGTATTTTACTTTTTGTTGTATGTATAAATGGGATTTTTTTTTTTAAATTTCTCTTTCTGCTAGTTTGTTTTTAGTATAGAAATGCAACAGATTTCTATATATTAATTTTATATCTTGAAAGTTTACTGAATCCATTTTTTCTAATAGTTTCTTTTCTTCCAGTCGTCTTTTGGGTTTTCTTTATTATCATGTCATCTGCAAAGAATAAGTTTTACTTCTTTCTTACCAATTTGGATGCCTTTTATTTATTTTTCTTGTCTGATTACTGTGGTTAGGACTTCCAGTACAATGTTGAATAAAGCTGAAAATGGGCATCATTGTCTTGTTCCTGATCCTAGAGGAGAAGTTTTCAGTTTTTCACTACTGTGTATGATGTTAGCTGTGGGTTTGCCATACATGGTCTTTATTATGTTGAGGTACCCTTTCTGATAGTTTTTATCAAATAAGTGGATGTTAAATTTTGTCAAACGTTTTTCTGTGTCTGTTGAGATGATCATATATTTATCTTTCATTTTGGTAATGCGGTATATACCATTTTGATTAATTTATGGATACTAAACCATCCTTGTATCCTTGGAATAAAACCTACTTGATCACAGTGTATGATTCTTTTCATGTATTGTTGAATTGAGTTTGCTAATATCTTGATGAGAATTTTTGCATATCTACTTATCAGGACTATTGTCCTGTAATTTTCTTTTTCTGTAATGTCTTTGTTAGGTTCTGGTATCAGCATAATGTCAATGTCATAGAATGACCTTGGAATCCTTCCTCATTTTATTTTTATTTTTATTTTTGGAATTTGAGAAGTATAACTCTTTCTTAAATGTTTGGTAGAATTTACCTGTGAAGTCGTCTGATCCTGGGCTTTTGTTTCTTGGAAGATTTTTGATTACTGATTCAATTTCACTACTACTTACTGATATCCGTTAGATTATTATTTCTTCCTGATTCAGTCTTTGAAGGTTGTAAATTTCTAGGAATTCATCCATTTCTTCTAGGTTGTCAAATTTTTTGATGTATAATTGTCCATAGTAGTCTTTTATAGTACTCTGTATTGCTATGTGTCATTTGTATTTTCAAAGTACCACCTCTTAGATTTATTGACCTTTCCTAATTTTTTAGTCTCTATTTCATTTCTTTCTGCTCTGAAATTTATTATATCCTTCTTTTTTTTATTATTATTTCCTTCTTTCTGCTAATTCTGTTCCTCTAGTTTCTTTAGGTGTGAGGTTACACTGTTTAAGACTTTTTTTCATTTCTTGAGGTAGGTCTGTTGCACTGTCTCAAAATTGCTTTTGCTGCATCCCATAGATGTAAAATGTTGTTTTTCCATTTGCATTCTCAGCCACCTATTTTTGATATTTATTCGATTTCTTTGTTGTCCCATTGGTTGTTAGTAGCATGTTGTTTAGCCTACATATATTTTTATTGTTTTCAGTTTTTGTTTTGTAATTTATAGTTTCATAATGTTGTGGTTGAAAAAGATGTTTGATATGATTTCAGTCTTTTAAATTTATTGAGACTTATTTTTTGGTTTAATATGTCATCTATACAGGAGGATGTTCCATATGCACTTGAAAAGAATGAGTAGTCTACTATTTTTAGATGGAATATTCTGTATATATCTATTAAGTCCATCTGGTCTAATGTGTCATTTATTTCTTTTAAGATTTTATTTATTTATTTGACAGAGAGAGAGAGAGATAGCAAGGGCAGGAACACAAGCAGGGGGAGTGGGAGAGGGAGAAGCAGGCCTCCCGCCAAGCAGGGAGCCCAATGTGGGGCTCGATCCCAGGACCCCAGGATCATGACCTGAGCCAAAGGCAGACGCTTAATGACTGAGCCACCCAGGCGCCCCCTAATGTGTCATTTAAGGCCACTGTTTTGTTACTGATTTTCTTTCTGAATGATCTATGCATTGATGTAGGTGGGATTTAAAGTCCCCTACTATTTTTGGATTGCTGTCAGTTTCTCCCTTTATAGCTGCTAATATTTGCTTTATATACTTAGGTGCTCTTATGATTGGCAAATTGATATTTACTATTTGTATAACCTCTTGTTGGATTGAGGTCTTTTTCATTATGTAATTATTTTCATTGTCTTTTGTTAGAGTCTGTTTTAAAGTCCATTTTCTCTGATGTAAGTTTTGTAACTCTGGCTTTCTTTTTTTTTTTTTTACATTTGCATAGAATTTCTTGTACATCTTACTGGGGGTAAAGAAGAAAAATAATAGATAGCATCCAGGTATACTATATTCTTCCTGAATGAAAGAACTACATGTTTCTCTGTAGAACCTACAAAAACCACTTATTTACAAATGAGTTAGTTTCTCTATACTAGGTCTTCCTTAAATAAAGTCTTAGTCATATAAACTAGTTTTAAGAACTAGTAAAACTTTCATATTAACTTTTTAATTGACAAAACATTTTTGTGACTGGTAATTTGGCTTATTAGTGATTTGGCAATTGAAATACAGCTCTCAGTCCAAGAGGAATGTGAGGTAGCTTGAGTTCTTTTATTGGAACTGACATTGGTCAATTAAAAGAAGTGAGCAAAGCATCAAAAAGGATTTGGACAAGGTATACAAATAGGAAAACAATTTCCATTTACCTCTTGTCAGCTAATTTTAAACTTAACAAGTATGACCCCTCCATCTTTAGTGACTCTGGCTTTCTTTTTGTTTACATTTGCATAGAATCTCTTGTACATCCCTTTACTTTCAGTATGTGTGTATTGTTAGTTATTTAATTTGAATTAGTGACAAATAGGAATGACGAGGCTGGATAAGGTAATGCTCAGTTATTCTTACAGGAGTAAAAGATACTTGATCATGAACACAAACTAATTTGAGAATTAAGCCAGCGTTACTGAGGGTAAAGAAGAAAAATAATATATAACATCCAGGTATACTATATGCTTCCTGAAAGAACTACATGTTAGGTTTGAAGTGAGTCTGCCGAAGGCAACATGTACAGGGCCTTTTTTTTTTTTTTTTAATCCATTCAGTCACACTGTGTCTTTTGATTGGAGCATTTAATCCATTTACATCAAAAGTAATTATTGATAGGTATGTACTTAATGCCATTTTGTTTATTATTTTCAGGTTCTTTTTCACTTCTTTTTTTTCTTTTTCTCTCTTGTGATTCGATCACTTTTTTAGTGTCATGTTTGGATTTCCTTCTCTCTCTCTCTTTTTTTTTGTATCTCTTTTTTTTTTTT
>NC_138370.1:7381685-7417631 GCF_054177405.1 Leptonychotes weddellii
TTTTTATTGTTATGTTAATCACCATACATTACATCATTAGTTTTTGGTGTAGTGTTCCATGATTCATTGTCTGTGCATAACACCCAGTGCTCCATGCAGAATGTGCCCTCTTTAATACCCATCACCAGGCTAACCCATCCTGCCACCCTCCTCCCCTCTAGAACCCTCAGTTTGTTTTTCAGAGTCCATCGTCTCTCATGGTTCGTCTGCCCCTCCAATTCCCCCCCTTCATTCTTCCTCTCCTGCTATCTTCTTCTTCTTTTTTTTTTTTCTTAACATATATTGCATTATTTGTTTCAGAGGTACAGATCTGTGATTCAACAGTCTTGCACAATTCACAGCGATTCCTTCCTCATTTCCTTTGCATATTTACCATAAGTTTTTGCTGTATAGTTTCTATGGGATTTCATATATCATCCTTCATATAGATCAGTGTATTTTAAGTTTACAACTTAAATTTAAACACATCTAAAACTCTATATTTTAATCTCCCCTACATTTTATAGTTTTGATGTCATTTTTTTACATTTTTTAAGTTTTATATGTATCTTTGAACTAATTACTGTAGTGTTAATTAATTTTACTACTTTTGAATTTAAATTTTCTTAGGTTTCTAAGTGATTAATTCACTTACTTAACAATGTATTTACCTTTTCCAGTGAGAGTTTTGCTTTCATATGTTTTCTTGTTATTAACTAGTTCCATTTCTTTTTTAAAAAAGATTTTTATTTATTTGAGAGAGAGAGAGAGCATAAATACAGGGAGGGGCAGAGGGACAGGGAGTATCAGGCTCCCCACTGAGTAGGGAACCTGATGTGGGGCTTGATCCCAGCACCGTGAGATCATGACCTGAGCCAAAGTCTGATGCTTAACCAACTGAGACACCCAGACACCCCTCTGTTTCTTTTTAGATTAAAGAAGTCCCTTTAGGGATGCCTGGGTGGCCCAGGTGGTTAAGCCTCTGCCTTTGGCTCAGGTCTTCATTCCCGAGTCCTGGGATTGAGTCCCACATCAGGTTCCCTGCTCAGTGGAGAGCCTGCTTCTCCCTCTCCCTCTTCCTCTCCCCCTGTTCATGCTCTCTCTCTCTTTCTCAAATAAATAAATAAAATCTCTTAAAAAAAAAAGTCCCTTTAATATTGTAAAGCCAGTTTAGTAGTGATAAACTCCTTAGCTTTTGCTTTTCTGGAAAACTGTCTTTTTCAAATTTGAATGATACCCTTACTGGGTAGAGTATTCTTTATTGGAAGTTTTTTCCTGTCAGCACTTTGAATATATCAAACCATTCTCTTCTGGCTTGCAAAATTTCTGTTGAGAAACCTGATAGCCTTATGCAGTTGCCCTTGTATGTAAAAGGTTGCTTTTCTCTTCTTACCTTTAAGATTCTCTATCTTTAACTGTGACATTTTAATTACTATGTGTCATGCTGTGGCTTTCTTAGGCTTCATCTTATTTAGAAGTCTCTGACATTCCTTGATTATGACATTACTCAATTTGTTTCCTTCCCTATGTTAGGAACATTTTTAGCCATGGTGTGTTCAAATAAGCTTTCTGTCCTTTTCTGTATCTTCTTCTGCTGCTGAGACCTTTGCACTGTAGATATTATTTCACTTGATGTAGTCCTAGTAGTTCCTTAAGTTATTATTATTTTTTAATTTCTTTTTTCTTTTTGCTGCTGTTTGGGTGAGTTCCATTGCTTTTTCTTCCATCTCACTGATACATTCTTCTATTTTATCCACTCTTCTGTTGAACTCCTCTAGTTCATTTGTTCAGTTATTATATCCTTCAGCTCTGTGACTTCTGTTTGGACTTTGTTTTCTGTCTCTGTTGAACTTCTCTGTGTCCATCAATTCTTTCTAGTTCTGCATCTTTATGACCATAACTTAATTTTTGTTTCATATAGATTACTTAGCTTTACATCATTAAGGTCTTTCTCTAAGGTTTCATCTTGTTCTTTGAGTATATTTATCTGTTTCCTCATTTTGCTTGAATCTCTGTGCTTCTGTGTATTAGGTGCAATATGTATCTCTTTGTCTTTGAAGGTGTGGCCATGTGTAGCTTGATTCATTCAACCTTTCCTGGCTCTTGGTTGTCTCTCCAACCTTTGTGATTATCTTAACCACCTGAATTATTCTTGATATGCTCCCATTGTTAAGGATGTGCCAAGACCTATCAGTAATCCAAGAAGAGGAATTTCATTTAGCACTCATATTCAGGCTAAGTGGAAGCCAAACCCTTTTGTCAGAAGCTGTTAAAGGATACAAATATATAAGGTCCTTTGGATGGTGATTATAATCCCTGTCTCCTTCCAGACCAGGAGATCTGGAAATGGGCCCTGTGTGATTGTAGCAAAAAATCATTGTTCCACAGATAAGCACCTTGAGTGTGGAAGACTCATTGATCTGTAGCTAGGCCAAGGGAGTGTGCAAAGAGGTGTTACCCCATCTATGTTCCCTGGGAGCACCTCCTTTGCCTCTAGATGTGTGGGAAACACAATACCTTTCCCTCAGGCTGAAGTACCAGACTAAGTAAATAGGCCTTTTTCATAGAAAGACAGGTTTTGTTCAGTCTACTGTCTGTGAAGTGCCCTAGGGGTGGTGGTTTGCCAAGAATTGTCTTTCCAATTGTTACAGTCCCATGGAGTTCTCAAATGCCAGGTCTCTCGGCCACCAGGGCCTGGTGATGAAGGGCGTCCCTGATGAGGACTGCACACCTCTGCTGGCTTTAGTGAGGCAACTGGAGAGTGTAGTGGGTGGGGCATGCTTGTCAGCTTCATGAAGGCAGCAACAAAATGCCTTGCCTATGTGCATGCTGACTTGTCTTGGAGTGGGAGAATGTCATGACAGCTTATGCTCATCATCTCTAGTTGGGATGAGGAAGTGTCACAACTTCCTATGCTCACAGACTTCACCTAGGGAGAACTCTGCAATAATTTACACTTGTGTGCCCCAACGAGTACAGTGATTGCCCGTCCCAAGCCAGCCAGTCAAGGTGGTGGGAGGGTGCTCTGTCCAAGCTTGCACACCTGTGCTAGCAGGTAATGTGGAGAGTACAACAGTGGCTTCTTCCAGGACCTTCACCTCTGGGGATCATCTCAACACTTTCCTGCCCCTCTAGCTAATACCCCAAGATCAGCAAATGAATCCCCCTCACATTTAGTCTAGGTACTTTTCAAACTGCTGGGTTTTTTTTCACTGGGTCTTGGGGGCAACAAAACTATACATGAGCCCTCTCTCAGGGGGGAATTACAATTTCCTGTAGTGCTTTGGGACTTCCTCACATCAACCCCAACTTGGTTGTCCAAGGCTCATCTTTCTGGTGCAGATCCCAGGGACCCATGGTGCCTGATGTGGGGCATTAACCCTTCACTCTTGTAGAAGAAGTGCCTGTCCAGTGAAATTTTTCCTATAATGTGTCCCATAGCAGGGGTGTTTTTTTTTTTTAATGTGTCTCTTCCTCTCCTTCCCAACTTCATGTAGTCCTTTCATCCTTTGTTGTGGCTAGTTTATCTAGTTTTCAGATATTTTTCAAAGGGCAATGATCTACATGTAGCTGTAGATTTGGTGTGTCCATGGGAGGAGGTGAGTTCAGGATCTTCCTACTCCACCGGCTTGGGCTCCTCCTTTTCTATGTTTAATTAACATAAAAGCATTTCTTACTATGAATCATACTGCAAGAGAACACAGTTTTTCAAACATGATGGGGAAAAATTATTGGCAATTTAGAAAATAGTATAAAATATATTTTTCTTATATTTAGCAAAGTGCCACAATAGCAATTAAGTACTCAATTTGTTTTTAGCAGTATTTTCATATAAAAATTACAATATTTTTGGTCAAAAAAAACACATAGACCCTGTTACAAGTAAGAAAATAAAGAATAGAATTAGTAACCCCATGAGAACACCTCAAAAGACTATATAATTATATTTAAATGCCAGTTTGATATCTTACTTAAAAACTACAAAAGTTTAGAGATCATATAAAATCGGTATTCTTGAATATCTTCTCAGATATAACATAATACTACATTCCATTTGTCAATTACATCTCAATTTTAAAAAGATTAAAGAATACTGT
The DNA here is from genome assembly GCF_054177405.1 of Leptonychotes weddellii. Lineage (NCBI taxonomy): Eukaryota > Metazoa > Chordata > Mammalia > Carnivora > Phocidae > Leptonychotes > Leptonychotes weddellii. The sequence goes on from NC_138370.1 coordinate 7,385,762, forward strand.
ATTTTTTTACATCTTAATAATGGTAGTTGGATATTTTATCAACTATTTACAATGGCTTTTAAAAACTCTGATGTTCCAATCATTCTCTTTTGCCCCAACTGTATCATCCTATTCTATTTTCTCTTCCTTAATTGAAAAACTGATCTAATTATACCAGATCATCATTTGGGATTTATGCCATTTTCCACAGTAATAGACTTTCTGTAATTTTCCATCTTTTTAAAATTTGTGGATTCAAATAGATGTCTCCAAATTTGATATACCTTATTTTATTATTCCACAGTTTCTTGATCTCTGAATACTATTTTTTAAAATAACAACAACCAAAGAAAACCATTTCATATTATGAAACTCATTATAAATGACATTGTCTTGGTCTCTTGAAATCTAGCCCTGTTTGGTTCAAGCCCATTCCACGCATGTGGAAGCAGGAAGCCTTAGATAAATACCTAATAATCAGTTTGGGACCTATATAATCATGGTCTTTACTAGACTTTGGTTCTATTTTCTACAATTACTGAATTTATGTCATATTTTGAAGTTTCAGAGACTTTTTAAAAAATAGAAAGAGGGGTGCCTGGGTGGTTCAGTTGGTTGAGTGTGGACTCTTGATTTTGGCTCAGGTCATGATCTCAGGATCACAGGATCGAGCCCCCAAGAGGGGCTCTGCGCTCAGTGCAGAGTCTGCTGGAGAGCGTCTCTCTCCCTCTGCCCCTCTTCCTGCTTGCACTCTCTCTAAATATCTTTTAAAAATAGAAAACTTGGACAAATCATTTATGATGGCAGTCATTATTATAGTATAGTCCACTGGAAAAAAAAAAAATGGGGCTAGGAGAGCTTACATTTCAAAAAAAAAAAAAAAAAAACCCATGTCACTTTCTGTAACATCTCCCTATTCCTTCGCTTCATATACTGCTGAGCCTTCCCCACTTTTCTAATTCCATTCCATTATTTCCCTCTCTTCTCTAATCTCAATCCACCCTTGATTGCCCTTGAAACTCTACGTTAATTTCTTTACTATGATGTAGATCAATTCAGTACCTGACTTTTTTCAGTACCAATTTTATATTTGCTATTTAAATTCAGCAAGATACTTAACAGTTTAAAAGTATCCATATTCCTTAGAAGTCAGCTGTGTTTAAAAATATAAACTGTTTTTCATTTTAAATCTAAATACTGTCTATATAGGATACAAATTTTGATGTGTTTACCTGTTGTAATTCCCCATGACTGAATCAAGAGACGCTTTTCTCACCGTGGGGCTAGAATAAGTACCTATCACTGTGTTGACAGTCTCTACTCTACTTCTTATACAGGTGATTCTTCACCTACATAGGGTCTAGAGAGAGAAAATTCTCCTCTGTTTAAGAAACATCCTTCAGGGGCGCCTGGGTGGCTCAGTCGTTAAGCGTCTGCCTTCAGCTCAGGTCATGATCCCAGGGTCCTGGGATCGAGCCCCACATCGGGTTCCCTGCTCGGCGGGAAGCCTGCTTCTCCCTCTCCCATTCCCCCTGCTTGTGTTCCCTCTCTCGCTGTCTCTCTGTCAAATAAATAAAATCTTTAAAAAAAAAAAAAAAAGAAACATCCTTCAAAGTAATTTGAAATACTCTGTTTCTTACACCTAATTTTCAAAAGCTTTTATTGAAGTTTCAAACATTCTATCATTTATAAACTTTCTTTTTTGGTTGTATCCACCAAGTACCAAAGTGATGATGTTTCCTATTTTACAGTGAGATAAAGACTGAAGTGGATTCCAATAGTTTAGGGAGGTAATAAAGTGAACACATCAGAAAAGAAAGTGCTTCTGAGCTGAGTAGACATGTTTCAAAATAATCAGTAATATGTTCTATAGGAGTGTTCTCATATTGATGTAGCTGATTAAGATGGCTACAACTGTGTTGTGTGAAGAATAAATACCCACTACATAAATGTCTGATATCTCTTGTTTGTGTGTTACCATAAAACTGATAGAAAGGGTCTCTAGGCATAGCAAAAATGTTATCTAGTGGCTTTTTGTCTACTAAAATAAGTACAACTTGGCACTGATTGTGAATAAGACAATTAGCTCTCAACTTTTTTATGGAATGTGCTGTTGAATATTTTTAGTCAATTCAAATTAATTAGTGTGAAGAATCACTGTTTGGTGCTTCCATTGATTTATATTATAAGCCTCCTTATGGGACAATATATTCCAAATTAAAGTAAAATTGTTTTACTGTCAAAAAACTGAAACCTATGTTGGGAGGCATTGGTGTTTCTCAAAATCTTTACTCAGAAAATTTTGGCGGCGGGGGGTGGGGCGGTGGTCAGGGGAGAACATTGCAGTAACAAAATATTTTTTCACAAAAGGAGCAAACTGAAACTGATGAAAGTATGAAAGTGAGCATAAATCTAGGCTTTTGACTTTACATATCATCCATAAGGAGCATTTACTTCATTATATAAATAGTATCTTTTTTCAGGTAATAACAAAAATAGGCAGTGAGGATTTTAATTTTAATTGAAATACATAATACTATTATACATTAATTCAGAAATACTTCTTTCAAACTTGACAATCTCAGAAGACTTTTTTGTTAACACAGTTAATACTGTATTTTATGCACATTTTCTTTTTTTTAAAGATTTTATTTATTTATTTGAGAGAAAGAGAATGAGAGAGAGAGAACACATGAGAGGGGATAGGGTCAGAGGACGAAGCAGACTCCCTGCCGAGCAGGGAGCCCGAAGCGGGACTCGATCCAGGGACTCCAGGATCATGACCTGAGCCGAAGGCAGTCGCCCAACCAACTGAGCCACCCAGGCACCCATTATGCACATTTTCTACCATATGCATGATCCATTCTAGTTTAATTTTGAAGATAACATTTGCATATGACAGTGGCCCAATTTTGAGCTTACACTAAGAGGCTAGAGTAGTAAACACTCTTATCAGTGAATGGAAGTTCAGATTTAAAGCAATTGAAACTGCTTTATGAAATGTCTATGGCTGATATTAGAATTTACTGGCAGGGCTTGTCAAACTTTCTTCCTCACCAACACATTTGAGGATAGATCATACTATCCTTTCATGACTTTTAGTATCATTCAGAAGGAAGAGAGGCTGCCTCTCCAGAGAGGGTGTATATCAGAGTCTTAATTGTGGAGGAATGGGCAGTTGGATGAAAACTTGCAGATGATTCTCTGATAGCCATTACAAAGTATCCTAACCTTCTTGCTCAACATTGTTTAGCTTTTGAATTGGTTTACTTTCTATTAATGATGTATGACAGTATTTTTTGACATTTATCAAACATCTATAATGTGCCAAATATTGTAACAAAAATATAATTCTCATAAAAACTCAACGAGGCAGGTTTTCTTATCCTAATTTTACAAATGAGAATTGTGAAAGATTTAACTTCTTCAAGTTGGGCCAGAGCTCAAAGAGAAGCCAATACAACTTCAAAGTCCATGATCTGAATTTCTCTTCTGCTATTCTGTCTAGTTTGCCTCAACATAACATTAAATTAAGCTTAATGAAATTGTTTGAGTATCCTAATGTATTTTTATATCTAGTAATGGGTTAGGAAAAAATTGTGTATAGTGACTGTAGCTGGATATCTAATCAAAGATCAGTTTTAATCACTACAGCGAGGGTGCTATGTTAGCAATAACACATTAAAATATTTTAGGAAAATATAGGAAAGCCCCCCAAATTTTTTTCTTAACCGTGTTTATTGCATTTTAAACTTAGTATTACTATTTTATTTTCCAACAATATTTTAGATTGTTTTTGGAGTTGTTACTATAACAAAGCTGACTACATACAGAAGCCAGTCAATTATTATATTGAAACACTCCTTACTTAATATGAGTTTTTCAGCCAAATATTAATAGAGAATTAATTGGAGAGGAAAACCATTATCTTTGTTGGTACGAATAGAATCTTCAATCAGACAAGTAAATAAAACCCCATGTAGAAGGTGATATTACTATCTCTTTTTGCTACTCTTCCTATCAAGGGTGACAATCCCACTCATCCTTGACATCAGATGAGACCATGGGACTTACTTTGACTAGTGAAATGTGAACGGAACTGCCATGTGGCCCTTCTGTGCAAAAACCTTAAGATAATTTGAACAGAAAAAATTTTCAGGAAATGGAGATATAGCAAGACATCTAAACTGCTAAGTATTAGGGATTCCCTTTTTTGAACTTCTAAAGGAGAGGTGTCACCAGAAGTAAATCTAATATCTGGGTAATATCTGTACATGTCCAGAAACTTCATCTTTTTACTGTGACAAATTAACTACATGGAAGAAATGGCTAATGTACTTCTCAAGGGGGCAGAGTATAAATAGATCATGGGTGTCATAATTTATGAAGTACAGTATGCTAACCAGTGCCTCAAATCTTTCTTTTTAGTTCTTTCAGTTACAAAAAGTATGTACTCATTTGTAACAAGTTATATGGAAATCCAGTGGTTAGCTCTCTGGGTAAATGTGTAAATTAAAAAAAAAAAAAAAAGAACATCTAGCCTTAATAAAGTCAGAGCACCAAGTGTGTTTGAAGGAAACCACTTGACTGTGTATCAGTCATCAATAGTTCTGCTACATAAAGCTAAACTATTCCCAGTTAAGCTTCTCAGACTTCCTTGTTTTCTGTGCTCCAGTATTGATCATTCTCTCTTCACACTGACATGTTTAATTAGGGATGTTTATAGCATTAACTGAATTACTTTTTTGTAAGTATAAGGGCGGGGTGCCTGGGTAGCTCAGTCAGTTAAGTGTCTGTGTCGGGCTCAGGTCATGATCCTGGGATCCTGGGATCGAGCCCCGCATCGCACTGGGCTCCCTGCTCAGAGGGGAGCCTGCTTTTCCCTCTCCTGCTCCACCTGCTTGTGTTCTCTCTCTGACAAATAAATAAAATCTTAAAAAAAATAAAGTAAAAAAAAAGAAGTATAACGGCTTTACAATATCCTACTCGTTTCAGGTGAACATCACAGTGACCTGACTTTTTATACATTGCAAAATGATCTCTAAGTCTAGTCCCTGTCACCATAAAATTACTACATTATTGACTATATACTGATAGTTTATTATATCTGCATGACTTACTGTATAACTTAAAGTTTGTGCTTCATAATACCCTTCACTATTTCATCCACCTCTAAGCCCTTCCTCTCCATAACCAACAATTTCTCTGTAGTTATGTCTTTTTTTTTAGATTCCACATAAATGGAATCATGGTATTTGTCATTCTCTTGCACTTAGCATAATACCCTGTAGGTCTATCAGTATTTCAAATGGCAAGACTTCATCCTTTTTAAAAGTTCAGTAATATTCCATAGTGTGTCTCTGTGTGTGTGTATAAGGCCTCTTGTTTATCCACGCATCTAGTGATGGACACTTATGTTGCTTCCATAACTTTATTATAAATACTATAGTGAACATAATGATGCACTAGCTCTTTGAATTTGTGTTTTCTTTTTTCTTTAGATAAATAGCCAGGAGTGTCATTGCTGAATTATATGGTCATTCTGTTTTTTAAGGAACCTTCATACTGTTTTCCATAATAGCTGCACTAATTTACATCCCCACCATGAGTGTTTGAAGGTTCCCTTTTCTTTATGTCCTATCCACTACTTGTCTTTGTTATTATAGCCATTCTTACCATTGTAAGGAGACCTCAATATGGTTTTGATTTGCATTTCCCTGATGATTTGTGATGTTGAGCACCTGTATGTCTTCTATGGAAAAATGTCATTTCAGGTCTTTTGCTATTAAGTTGTGTAAATTTTTTATATATTTTGGATATTAACAAGTTATTGAAAGTATGATTTGCAAATATTTTCTCCCATTCAGTAGGTTGCTTTTTGTATTTTTTGATGCTTTATTTTGTTGTGCAAAAGCTTGTTAGTTTGGAATAAACCTCTTTATCTTAGATTTTGTTGCCATTTCTAGAGGAGACTGGTCCCCCCAAAATATTGCTAAGACCCATATCAAAGAGCTTAATGCCTATATGTTGTTCCAGGAGTTTTACGGTCTCAAGTCTCCAATCAATTTTGAGTTTATTTTGTGTATAGTGTATGATAGTGATCCAGTTTTTTCAAAATTTTTTGAAGTGACTGTTTTACTTTTCCCTTTCCAATTTGGATGCCTTTTTTCTTGCCTGATTGCTATGACTAGGACTTGAATAAAAGTGGTGAGAGTGGGCATCATAGTCTTGTCTGTGATTTTAGAGAAAAAGCTTTCAACTTTTAACTATTGAGTCTGATGTTACTTGTGGGTTTGCAGTACATGGACTTTTTAATATGTTGAGGTCCATTCCTTTTATTCCCACTTAATTTTTTTTATCATTAATGAATGTTGAATTTTGTCAATATTTCTCTGCCTCTAGTGAGATGATCATATGATTTTTATCCTTCATTTTCTTAATACTGTGTATCACACTGACTGATTTGCAGATATTGAACCATGTGTGCATCCCTGGAATAAATCCCATTTGAATATGGTATGTGATCCTTTTAATGTGTTTTTTTTTTTTCCCTAAAAAATTGTTGGGGATTGTTGCATCTCTGTTCATTAGGGATACTGGTACATAATTTTCTTCTGGTGTTCTTCTGTTTTTATTCCAGTTAGTTGACATAGAGTGTGATGTTAGCTTCAGGTGTACAATACAGTGATTCAACACTTCCATATAACACCCAGTGCTCATCACAACAAGTGCACTTTTTAATCCCCATCAGCTGTTTCACCCATCCCCCAACCCACCTGCCCATTGGTAACCATCAGTTCTCTATAGATAAGAGTCTGTTTCTTGATTTGCCTCTTTTTTTTTTCCCTTTTCTTGTTTTGTTTCCTAAATTCCACAGATGAGTGAAATCCTATGGTATTTGTGTTCCTCTGACTTATTTCATTTAGCATTATACTCTCTAGATCCATCATGTTGTTGGAAATGGCAAGATCTCATTTTTCTTTATTGCTGAGTAATATTCCACTATATATATATACCACTTTATCCATTCATCCGTCATTGGACACTTGGGCTGTTTCCATAATTTGGCTATTGTAGATAAGGCTGCCACAAACATCGATGTTCATATGACCCTTCAACTCACTATTTTTGTATCCTTTGGGTAACACCTAATAGTGAAATTGCTGGATCATGGGGTAGTTCTATTTTAACGTTTTTGAGGAACATCCATACATTTTCCAGAGTGGCTACACCAGTTTTTCATTTCCACCAACAGTGTAAAAGGGTTCCCCTTTCTCCAAATTCTCACCGAAGCCTGCTGTTTCTTGCATTGTTGATTTCAGCCATTCTAACAGGTGTGAAGTGCTATCTCATTGCAGTTTTTATTTTTGGTATACAATAAGTTTTGACAAATGTATGCAATTACCACCATAATAAAGATACAGAATGTTTCCTCCACTACCAAAAATTCTCTAGGACTCCTCTCCAGCCAATCACTATTCCACATTACTCCAAAAAACTACTGATCATTTTTTTCTGTCACTATGTTATGCTTTTTAGAATTATATATAAATGGAAGCATAATTATTCATCTCTCTGGATTCTTTCACTCAGCATAATGTCTATGAAGTTCATCCATGTTGCATCATGTTCACTCTTTTTGCTGAGTAGTATTGCATCGTATGTCTATACCACAATTTATCCATTTGCCCATTATTTGAAGAATTTCATGTTTTGGACTATCATAAATAATGCTGCTGTGAACATGTGTTGCTGAGGAAATGCAAATAAGCACCACAGCAAGGTATACTATACACATACTGGAATGGTGTAAACATTTTTTTTAAGTGTATGAGGAGATGGATTTTAACTTACTGTGGTACACAGTATATGTATGTCAAGTCATTACGTGGTACACCTAAAGCTTAAACAGTACTGTATGTCCATTATATTTTAGTTAATCTGAAAAAAAAGTCTTAAATTTAAGTATACTAACTATTCCATGTGTTTGTAAGGATGTAAAGCAACTGAAACTTTCATATGCTGCTGGGGGGAATGTAAGATGATACAGACATTTTGGAAAAATGTTTGCAGCTTCTTATGAAATTAAATCTACTTCTAGGTATTTAGCTAACAGAAATACAAGTAAATGTCTATAAAAAGCTCTGCACATATATGTTCACAGCAGCATTATTCCTTCTCTGGTTTTGATATTAGGGTAATGCTAACCTCGTAGAATAATTTGAAAGTGTTTCTCTTCAATTTTTTGAAATACTTTAAGAAGGAGAGGTACTAACTCTTCTTTAAAACTTGGTAGAATTCACCTTTTAAGTTATCTGGTCCTGGACTTCTGTTACAGGGAATTTTTTAAGTACTGATTTGATTGTATTACTGGTAATCTATATTTCTTTATATTTTTTATATTTCTTCATGATTTGCTCTCAGAAAAATTCCCAGAAACAGAGCACCTTCCATTTCTTTTAGATTTTCCAATTTGTTGGTTTAGAATTGTTTGTAGTAGTATATTTCTGTGGTGTCAGCTATTACTTCTCTGTCATTTCTGATTTTATTTGAGCCTTCTTTTTCTTCACAAGTCTGGCTAATGGTTTAATTTCATTGATTTTTTAGTCTATTTCTGGTCTGATCTTTATGTCATTCCTTTTATTAACTCTATAGTTATTTCTTTCTCTAGTTCCTTTTGTGTTTTTTTTTTTTTCTTGTTTCTTGAGGTAGGTCTGTATTGCTATAAACTTTCTTCTTAGAACTGCCTTCGCTGTGTCCTGTAGATTTTGGAAAGCTGTGTTTTCATTTTCATTGGTCTTAAGGTATTTCTTTGGTTTCCTCTTTGATTTCTTCCTTGACGTATTGGTTTTTCAGTAGCATGTTCTTTTGTCTCCACCTATTTTTGACAGTTCTTAAAATTGATTTCTACTTTCATACTACTGTGTTTGGAAATTTTTTTTTTTTTTTTGACAGGGAGAGAGGGAGAGCACAAGCAGGTGGAGAAGCAGGCAGTGGCAGAGGGAGAAGCAGGCTCCCTGTTCAGCAGGGAGCCCGATGTGGGGCTCGATCCCAGGACCCCGGGATCATGACCTGAGCCCAAGGCAGATGCTTAACTGTCTGAGCCACCCAGGCACCCCAACAATTCCTTTATTTATTCATGAGAGACAGAGGGAGAGGGAAAAGCAGGCTCCCCACTGAGCAGGGAGCCTGACGTGGGTCTTGATCCCAGGACCCCAGGATCATGACCTGACCCTGAGGCAGACGCCCAACCAACTGAGCCACCCAGGGGCCCGGAAATGATTCTTGGTAATATTTCAACATTCTTGAAGTTTTAGAAACTTGACTTACAGCCTAATATGTGATCTGTCTGGGAGAATATTCTATGTGCTTTGGAAAAGAATATGTGTTCTGTAGTTTTTGGATGAAATGTTTATCTACGATGTTGATCTGGCCTAATGTGTCATGTAAGGCCAATTAATCCTTATTAAATTTTTTGTCTCAGTGATCTATCCACTGATATAAGTGGGATGTTAAAATCCCCTACTATTATAGTATGTCTGTCGATTTCTCCCTTTATGTCTGTTAGTATTTGGTTTCTTTATTTAGGTTCTTCTATGTCAGGTACATAAACACAAAAATTAAATCCTTGATCTTTTTCTCATTATGTAATGGCATTCTATGTCTTTTGTTAGTCTTTCTTTTAAAGTCTAATTTGACACGAGTATTGCTATTCCAAATTTATTTTATGTTTGCATGGACCATCTTTTTCCATCCTTTAATTTTCATTCTGTGTCATTAGTTTCTGAAGTGAGGTCCTCATACGCAGTGCACAGATAGGTCTTGATTTTTTTTTATTCATTTGACCACCCTATGCCTTTTGATTAAATGTAAATGCTCTAATTATTGATAGGAATGTACTTACTGACATTTAAATATTGTTTTCAGGTGTTTTTGTAGTTCTGTTTTTCTTTATGTTTGGTTCTTTTCTCTATTTTTTGTAACAACATAAATATGCACATATATATGTATGTATATATATGTCTATCTTAAGCTGATATTCACTTAAAATTGAATGCATTCTTAAAGCACTACATTTTTACACCCTCCTTCATTTTCAGGTTTTTTTTTAAACGATTAGGTGATTTTTTTTTTTTTTAAGATTTTTTTTATTTATTTGAGAGAGAGAATGAGAGAGAGAGAGCATGAGAGGGGAGAGGGTCAGAGGGAGAAGCAGACTCCCCGCCAAGCAGGGAGCCCGATGCGGGACTCGATCCCGGGACTCCAGGATCATGACCTGAGCCGAAGGCAGTCGCTTAACCAACTGAGCCACCCAGGCGCCCCTCATTTTCAGGTTTTGATAGCAAATTTTACATCCTTTCTTTTGTGTTCTCCTTAACTACTTAGTATAGTTATAGTCTATTTACTATTTTTCCTTTTAACCTTCATATTAACATTTTTATTGGCTTTATATTTGTTACCAGTGAGATTTTTATCTATATAATTTCTACTTATGGCCTTTTTTTCCCTGACAACCCTTTAATATTTTTGTTAGGCTATTTTGTGATTAACTACCTCAATCCTCCAATTCTGAATGATAATCTTGCTGTTAAAGCCTTCTTGTAAGTTTTTCCCTTTCAGTATTTTAAATTTATCCCACTGCTCCATTTATACTGTCAGGTTTCTGTGGAGAAATCAGCTCATAGTTTCATAATCTTTCAATTGTATGTGACTATTTGTTTTTCTGTTGCTACTTTTAAGATTTTCTATCTTCAACTTCTTACATTTTAATTATGTGTTGATGTGGATCTCCTTGTCTTTATCTTGGTTGGAGCTCTCTGTGCTTCCTGGTCATGATATCTCGTTCCTTCCCCAGGATTAGGGTAGTTTAAGTTTTCTGCCTTTTTTCTCTTTCTTCTCCTTCTGGAACCCCTGTAATGTGAATGTTAGTATGCGTTATATTTTCCCACTGATGCCTTAACCTATTCTCATTTTTAAAAATTCCTTTTTGGTCTTGCTATTCTAATTAGGTGATTTTCACTGTTTTTCAGATTGCTGATCTGGTCTCCCATATCATCTATTCTGCTGTAAATTCCCTCAAGGCTTTTTTTTTTTTTTAATCTCTTTCTTTGTTGAAATTGTTACAAAACTTGGGAAAATAATGGAGGAAAAGTATTTTTATGAATATTACTTCTAATTCTGTCAGGTAAAATTACTTACCTCTATTTTGTTAGGAATTTTCCTGGGGTTTTGTCTTGTTCTTTAGTTTGAAATACATTCCTCTCAGTTTTTATGACTCTGTTTGCTTTTATGAATTAGGCAGAACAGCTACACTTCCCATTCCTCAAGTGGTAGACCTACATAGGAGTATTCCATGTCTAGACTTTGTTTCATGGGCAGCTTTGGCATAATGACTAGAGCAATCTGGGAGTACTCAGGCATGTTTTTCCAAGGTCCCCTTGGTGGGAATATGAGCAGGGCTTGGTAGGGTAGCGTCTCTGGGTGCATGCCAGTGGACTCCTGCAGTGTGTGGTACTGTGGCTACCTTGATGAGTCATCTGGAGCTGGTGTGGGTACAGTTCTAGAGGTTCCAGGGCACTCTATGACAGGGTCATACTTTCAGGATAGTTGAGGATAGGGCAGTCACCACCCAGAGCGTCTCCAGGTCTGCAGAAACTGTTCATTCAGCCCTCACTTCTTCAGGAGGAATTACTCGTTATGGAGGCACAGATTCAGTGTGTTTATGGAAGTTTAGTTTACAGTCTTAGGCCACCATCTTTTTCCAAGAATATTTTTAAATAATGATGTGAATTGGTATTTTTTTGTGTGAAATTATAAGAGTCAAAACTCATGGTACAGATCATTGCAAGTTTATACATCAGAGAAGCAAAGATAAAATGTGAAAGTAGGTTTTAATATCTAGGTAAACTCACCCTCTTTTTGATTTTTATAAACTATTTCTAAAATAGTGCTGCTTAAGTTTCCGTTGTTTTTAAGGTTTTTCTTTTTCCTGCTATTTAGAAGATATACAATGTTTACATATATTTCATTAAATGTTTCCAAATATAAACTCTTCTTTGGAATCCTAGAGGCTCTCATTTTAGATGACTCTAGTAATAAAAATGAAATATGATAGTTTGGTAGCCAGAGTTATTGTTATAGGGAAATTGACCCATCAAGGATTTTGGCTCTAATATTAATTACATTTTATACTATTTCTAGAATGTCAAACACTTTCATAATTATTATGCTAATTTATTTTCTTTGTTAAATGGAATTTTTTGAAATGTTTCAAAAGAAGAAAGAAATAATGTATGGCACATAGGATACTTCTTAATATAATTATGCATTACTGTGTATATTATTGTATCACAACTACAGAAAAATATAATTTGTGGATAGATGTTAAAATCTATCTCTGTTCTAAAACTGTACTAGGGACATTTTTCTAAAAAAAAAGTATTGTTGTGGGGTGCCTGGGTGGGTCAGTTGGTTAAGTCTCTACCTTCAGCTCAGGTCCTGATCTCATGTCAGGCTCTCTGCTCCCTGGGGAGTCTGCTTCTCCCTCTCCCCTTTCCCCTGCTCATGCTCTTTCTCTCTCAAATAAATAAATAAAATCTTTAAAAACAAAAAAATAAAAAGTATTGTTGAAATAGCTTTCTGGAATGATATGCACTTTTTCTCCAAAACTCTGAGGCAAATTAAAAAAATTAGTTTTAGCATCTTACCTTTGTAAGTTGTCTTAAGATGATCCCAAATAGCTTTGCTATTTCTTAGAAATACTCCAAATACTGTAGATTAAGTATACCAGGTTGAAGCAAAAAGATATTAAATTGCCAGAAAAATGAATTTATAATGTTCTTATATGTTGATTGAAAAATAAAGAGAGCAGAAATGATTATAAACTACCTTTGTAGTTAGCAAAGACAATTACTTCTTCAAAAAGGTTAAAGAAAATTCACAAATTATAAAAGTATACCAATAATCACCTTAGAGGTATTAAAACAGTGGCTAAACATTTTAGAAAAATGGTTTCCAAGTTAAGTGTCACCCAGTACAAAGTCAACAATAACTACTGAAATGCTAATACATCTAACACCAATGAAATTCACAATGTCTGGTATGAAATTAAAAAAAAAAATTACCAGGTATGCAAAGAGGCAGGAAAATTTCACTAATAGTGAAGAGAAAAATCAAGAAACAAACTTGAATGACACAGGTAATAATTAAAATAAATCCAAGACTTAAATCAATTTTTCATTTACTTACTTAAAAAGGTAGAGGAATGACCACTTGTTTTATAGATATTCAAAGATATGCCAACTGAATTGTTTCATATGAATTCACTAGATAGGATTAAAAGCACACTGAAGAAGAAAATACTACTGAACTTGAAAAACTTTTTGAGGAACCTCCACACTGTTTTCTAAAGTGGCTGTACCAACTTGCATTCCCACCAACAGTGTAAGAGGGTAATGCCCACAATAGCCAAACTGTGGAAGGAGTGGAGATGCCCTTCAACAGATGAATGGATAAAGAAGATGTGGTCCATATATACAACCATCAGAAAGGATGAATACCCTACATTTGCATCAACATAGATGGAACTGGAGGAGATTATGCTAAGTGGAATAAGTCAAACAGAGAAAGCCAATTATCATATGGTTTCACTTATTTGTGGAACATAAGGGATAGCATGGAGGACATTAGGAGAAGGAATGGAAAAATGAAGGGGCAAAATCAGAGGGGGAGACAAAGCATGAGAGACTATGGACTCAAGGAAACAAACTGAGGGTATTAGAGGGGAGGGGGTTGGGGGAATGGGTTAGCCCAGTGATGAGTATTAAGGAGGGCATGTATTGCATGGAGCACTGGGTGTTATATACAAACAATGAATCATGAAACACTACATCAAAAAAAAAAAAAAAGATGGATGGGAAAAAAATATTGTAAAGATGAGAGATCAGGGAAAGATGGCAAAGTAGGAAGATCTTGAACTCACCTCTTACCATGGAAACACCAAGGCAACAATTGCATATAATGCAATTCACCCAGAAAGCAACCTGAAGACTAATAGGACAGATCTTCCACAAAGATGAAAAGAAGCCACCACATCAGGAAAAGTAGGAGGGACAGATATGCTGTCAGGAACCAAACCTGCCAGCATGGTGCCTTGGGTATCATAGATGGACTGCTCTTCACTGAGGAAAAAAAGGCACCCTGAGCCCTAGAGATCTGCATGGGAAAATGACCCCTTATAACATCTGGCTTTGAAAATCAGCAGGAAAGCTACAGAAAACCTAGACTCTGCTCCTAAGGGGCCAGTATTTATATCACTCAGCTGGAGACCTAGAACAGAAGCAGTAGTTTTAAAACACCTGGGTTATATGTGAAGGAGATTCATTCACTGATTTTAGGCTGTGTGCCACAGGGGCTGGAATCTGCAGGACCTTTATTCAAGACCAGATATGGTGTGAAGCACCATTTTTTTTTTGCCCTCTTGTAGCAGAGCTGGCCAGACACTTGTGAGTTCAGGTCTGAAACTCTTCGACTAAAGTAATAGCACCACTCACCTCAAATCTGTGTTCCCCTGCAGACCATCTCACCCAGCATGCCCGCACTGGCATGTGCCCCTTGAAAGTAGCTCCTGCCTTACCACACCTGCTGGATTCAAGGCAACTTCTGACCCTCATAGATAAGGGGTGAGACCTGCCAACCAGTACACTGGCAGCTACTAGAGCCAACCCTCTTAGCCAGCCAGTGGCACATCCACAGTATTTGGAGCCCAGTCTTAACAGGAAGATGCATTCAGCAAACACAAGGGATACCCTTAGAGTGCCTGGTTCTGGTGATCAAGAAAAACTGTCTTCCACAGGATGCTTTCTACATAAGGCCACTACTTTCAGCAACAGGACATGAGACTGACCTACCTAGTACATAGAAACCAACAGAGAGTCAAACAAAATAAGGAGAGAGAAAAATATATTCCTAGCAAAAAATACAAAACCTTTGAAAAAATAAGTAAACAAAAGGTAGATACATTATCTACCTAATAAACAGTTCAAAATAATGATCATAAATATGCTCATCAGACTTTAGAGAAGTGTAGATGATCTCAGAACTTCAACAAAAAGACAGAAAAATTTAAAAAAAATCCATTTAGGAATATAATGATTGAAATGAAGAATACACTAAAGAGAATCAATAGCAGTTTAGAGGATGTAGAAATATCTATTAGTAATCTAGAAGATAGGATAGTGAAAATAATCCAAGCTGAACAGCAAAAAATAAAGAGAAATGAGCATACGTTATAGGACATCTGGCAGAACATCAAGCAACTAACTTTCTCATTGTAGTGATCCCTGAAGAAGAGTAAGAATAAACATCCTGGTCTAGGAAGCATAGAGAGTCCGAAAGAAGATGAACCCAAGAAGTCCCAACCAAGATACATAATAACTAAAATGGGAGAAACTGAAGATAAAGAGAGAATCTTAAAAGCAGCAAGAGAAAAAAAAAAAACAGTTACATACAAGGAAAACCTCATAAAACTATCTGTTGATTTTCAGCAGAAACTTTGCAGGCCAAAATGGAGTAGCATGATAAAGTGGTGGTGGGAGAGGTGGGGGACAAAAAAAAAAAGTGAGAATACTCTAAATGGCAAAGATATCATTGAGAGTTGATGGAAAGCTAGTTTCCCAACCAAAAATTAAATGATTTTATCACCTCTGGGCCATACTTACAAGAAATGATAAAAGGAATTTCTTTAAGCAGAGAAGACTAGGCCATAATGACAAGAAACTTCTGAAAGAAAAAATGGTTATGGTCAAAGGGAACCTATAGTCAAAGTAGTAGATCAATTACTTATAAAGCTAGTATGAATGTTAAAAGGCAAAAATAGTAAAATTATAGCTACAAAATTAGTTGAGGGATATATAAAATGAAGATATAAACTATCACATCATATACATGAAATGTAGAGGGGAGGACTACAAATGTAGTGCTACTGGAATGTGTTCAAACTTAAGTGACAATATCATATAGACTGCTATATGCATAGAATGTCATATATAAACCCCATGATAACCACAAACTTTATATTTTGCTTATATATTAAAATAATCCTAACACTAAAGAAAGTCATCAATCAGAAAAGAACAAGAGGAAAGAATAGAGAACTACAAAAACAAGCAGAAAACAAAATGACAATAGTACATACTTATCAATAATTACTTTAAATATAAATGGTTAAAATGCTCCAATCAAGAGACACAGGGTGATGGAATGGATAAAAAACAAACAAAAACCCACCAGACCCATGAATATGCTACCTGTAAGAGTCACACTTCAGGCCTAAAAAATTAAAGACATGGTAAAAAATATTCCATGCAAATGGAAGCAAATAAAAAAGTGGGCAGCAATACTTAGACAAAATAGACTTTAGGGACATATGGGTGGCTCAGTTAAGCATCTGCCTTTGGCTCAGGTCATGATCCCAGGGTCCTGGGGTTGAGTCCCGCATCACGCTCCCTGCTCAGTGGGGAGCCTGCTTCTCCCTCTGCCTGCCACTCTCCCTGCTTGTCCTCTTTCTTCTTTCTTTTTCTTTTTTCTTTTTTTTAAAGATTTTATTTATTTGAGAGAGAGAGACTGAGAGAGAGCATGAGAGGGGGTAGGATTGGGAGGGCCAGAGGGAGAAGCAGACTCCACACTGAGCAGGGAGCCCAATGCGGGACTCAATCCAGGGACTCCAGGATCATGACCTGAGCCGAAGGCAGTCGCTTAACCAACTGAGCCACCCAGGCGCCCCCTCTTTCTTCTTTCTGACAAGTAAATAAAACCTTTAAAAAATGTATAAAAATAGCGGGCGCCTGGGTGGCTCAGTTGGTTAAGCGACTGCCTTCGGCTCAGGTCGTGATCCTGGAGTCCCGGGATCGAGTCCCGCATCGGGCTCCCTGCTCGGCGGGGAGTCTGCTTCTCCCTCTGACCCTCCTCCCTCTCATGTTCTCTGTCTCTCATTCTCTCTCACGCAAATAAATAAAATCTTAAAAAAAAAAAAAATAATAATAATAATAATAAAAAATGTATAAAAATAGACTTTAAATCATGACAGTAAAAAGAGACAAGGTAATACATAATGATAAAGGGACCAATCCAACAAGTGGACATAACAATTGCAAATATTCATGTACCCAACATTGTAGCACCTAATATATATAACTGATATAAAGGAAGAAACTAAACATAATACAATAATAGTAGGGGATTTGGCACCACAATTACATCAATGTATAGATCATCCAGACAGAATATCAATAAGGAAACAATGACTTTTAATGACACAGTAGACTAGATGGACTTAACTGATATATATAAAATATTCCATCAAAGTACACATTCTTCTCAAGTGCCCATGGAACATTCTCTAGGGTCAGTCACATGTTAGTGTGGGAAACAGAACGCCACAATGACCACTGGTGCATGTTCATTTAGACTCCGAGATCTCTGAGAAAACACGAGATTGCAGGGTTAAAAATAACCCGAAAGGATCAGAGTGAAATGCCCTTGGGATGTGTGTGGTCTGTTCTAAAGTACACAGTAGAAGATGTTTTGTAGATAGGAAGCCAGCTGTAAACAGCACACTGTGCATTCCCTTCTTTGTTCTCTTATCCTGTGTTAAGGTCCGAGTACAATGGTGTTTACAATTAATTGATCACAGCCAGTTACAGATTTCTTTACTCCTTCTCCACTCCTGCTGCTTCACTTAACTAACCCTGTGTACGTGGAAGAATGTGCCTTACTAAGCCCCTGCTGTAAATCATTATAGACCTATGTCATTGTAGAAGGTATATTAGATTATGGAAAATAAACCTCGGCACCTCGGGCTGTTTGCTCGGGGTCCCCTGTGCCTCGCTATACTGTCGTCTCTTTTTCTCAGTTCCTTCACCGCCCCAGGTCCCCGACTCTCGGAGGTCGATATGTTAGGCCACAGAACAAGTCTCACTAAATTTAAGAAAATTAAAATCATACCAAGTATCTTTTCTGATCTCAACAGCATTAAACTAGAAATCAATTATAAGGAAAACTGGAAAACACACAAGCAAAAGAGGACTAAATAAAACAACCAATAGGTCAACAAAGAAATCATAGAGGAAATAAGAAGATTCCTGGAGACAAATGGAACCACAACAGTTCAAAATATTTGGGATGAAATATAACCTATTCTAAGAAGCAAGCTTATAACACTACAACCCTACCTCAGGGAACAAGAAACCTCTCAAATAAGCAATCTAATCTTACACTTGAATGAACTACAAAAAGAACAAAGCCCAAAGTTAGTAGAAGGAAGGAAATAATAGAGCCTGAAATAAATAAATGAGGTAGAGACTTAAACAAAAGAACACCTCATGAAACTAAAAGCTGTTTCCTTGAAAAGATAAACAATATTGATAAAAGTTTAGCCAGACTTCAAGAATAAAAGGGAGAGGATTCAAAATTAAAAATGAAAGGGAAGTTACAACCCACATCTCATAAATACAAGGCTTATGAGAGACTACTATGAAAAATTAGAAACCTACAGTCTTTCCAGACTGAGTCAGGAAGAAAGAGAAAATCTGAACAAACTGATTGGTAGTCATGAAATTAAATCAGTAATCAAAAAACTCCCAACAAAAAGCTGGGGATCAGACAGTTTCATAGGTGAATTTTACCAAACATTTAAGGAAGAGTTAACATTTGTCCTTCTCAAAATAATCCAAAAAATAAAAGAGGAAGAAGTGATTCCAGATTCATTCTACAAGGCCAATACCAAAGACACTGCAAAAAAAAAAAAAAAAATTGTGTGTGTGTGTATATATAATAATCAGGGATATGGGAAGCTTAAGATGGCTTGGCTCCTCCTAGATCCCTGACAAACCCTATTTTTCAGTTTCTGTATGTTCTTAACTACCACACCATCGTACATTTAAGATGGCTCAAATTATAAATAGACATTGGTATAGAAACTTTTATAAAATTACAGTCTACCAGTAATGTCTGGCCTTTTTGGCCCGTAATCCTAAAAAACTGGTTTCCAGAGGTTTCAAACCCTATAAAACACAGCTGTGGCTAGACTTCATTAAACTGCAATTCAGTATAGGTTATCAGTGTTTTCTGGATAGGTTAAAGCTTTTTCCTTCCACAAAGGCTGATAATGATGTGGGCAACAAAGGCAGAAGAAAAAATATTAAATTTCCTTACTACCTACAGCCCACTGACAAGTCCTTGAAACAGGCAGAGTGACTTTCCTCTAGGGACCCAACTGCCCCGATGTTAATACTTTGCTAAGGGCAAAAGACATTCCTAGCCTACGCCCCCCACGCCCCCCACACCCCCCACCACAGGATCCTGTAAGTCTATTTTAACATATAAAAATTCCTTTAGAAATTTCCTTTATCTCCTAACCCTCAAGATACATGTTGGCAATCATTCCCCAAGTATATGGCCCACCAATATACATCTGAAGGGTCTCATGACTATGGTTTACGGTAACAAATGATGTTTTCCCAACGATAGCAAGCCCCCTCAAGGTACTGGAAACCTTGCTTCCAAAATTCCTTAGAGACTTACACTATCCCTAACCCCCTCCCAACTTGAAAGTATATAATGGGCCACTCCTCATGACCCCAGTGCTGCTCTTTCTGCCCACAGGTCCTGTCCTGTGCTTTAATAAAACCACTTTTTTGCACCAAAGACATGTCAAGAATTCTTTCTTGACTGTCAGCTTTGAACCCTAACTTCTTTTCTACATCAATACTCTCAGAGAAAAAAATATGTTTCCCACTTGGGGTTTACTTTTCACTATGTCCAGTGATAGAGGCACCCACTTAACTGAACAAATCATAGGAGCCTTAACAGAAACTTTTATGAATATTTTGAAATTCTAACCATATACAACCTTTTCCTGATCCCTTGTTGTTTCATGCTCATATGACCAGCTACTATGAGTCTCTAATGTCTTATTTTTAAGCCTATCATCAACAGGTTAAAGAAGGCTTCCTGGGTCCCAATTTCAAAGAAGCTGTCAGTCACAGTCTATGGAGCCTGCTGACTCGGTATTCTAAAACATCATCAGAGGCAGACAGTCCTTGAGCATAGCTGAAATGACCTGACCACTAACTGCTGCAAAACTAAAAGATGCCAGAGATCTCTACATCTATTTGACGAGGAAGAGAAGTACCTGATAGTGAGGTAGACTTTTTGTTCCTAAGATGATGGGTCAAGACTTCATAATTTAACTGAGCATAAAACCCTCTTACCTGTACTCTAACACTGGCCTGGAAAGATAGTATCCTTCATCTCTCTTTCCCAGGTCATTGCTAATGGGGATAACCTCTTTTTTTCAGGCAAAAAGGAAATCTAACTGTGCCCTAACTTTTCACCAGACATCCATTGGTTGGCTCTTCTAGATTTATACCACTAAGTTAAAAAGGCTTTACTAGGAGACATTTCTGATTCAGAACTCACTCCTTTTGGCAGGTCCATAGTTCCCTGTTTAAGGATAAATGTAAATGAGACCATGATTACAAACTTCTCCTTAATTCTTAAAATTATTACAATATCTGCTGCTAAATCAGTAGCCACCCAACAAAGATCCTTAAACTCTCTAGCCAAAGTTTTGTTTGATAATAAAATAGCTCTTAATTATCTTTTAGCTGAACAAGGTGGTGTCTGTGTTATGACAACACCTTCTATACCTGAACTAACACTTCTGGGGAAGTTAAAACTCAATTACAGAAGAACAACTTGCTTGACTTAATAAGGTGCCTTTCAGTGGGATCTTTGACTTACTTGCTTTTGATTGGTTTGAGTCTTGGGACCACAGCTCTAAAGTGCATTAAAAATATTGGGAGTTCCATTGCTTATAGTAATCAAAGTGATCTCTGTGATGGGTTATATTTTCTCAAAAGTTTAAACATATGTTTGCAGCATTAGCCACCAAGCAAATGATCTCCCTGACTGGAACATCTAATAAATGAAAAAAAAAAAAATACCACCTTAAAATGTCACCTGGAAGATGTGACCTGTGACAATCACAGAAGTTAAGTAAAAATGCACCACACAAAGGAACACCAAAAGTTTGGGAACTTCAGAGCAGTAACTGAGAAGGATGCTAATGCCTTAAATTTTTATCACATCTCTCAGTGCAGCTGAGAGTCTTATCAAAAGGGGAGGAACTGTATCCCTGAGATGGAGGTCCCAAACTGGAGCTTGATACCTAATCTAATTACAGTTCCAATTTCCTCCAGAAATGTGGTCTTAACTGCTGAGTCAGAAATTTCTCAATCACTTACCAATGAGTCTGCCACATGGGTCCTCTCTGTCTTCCCCTGAAAGATAAAGTAATCTGCATGATAAGACACCTTTCTTTTCCTCCTAAAGAAAAGACAACTTGCATCAAACAATCTTTTTTGTTTTGCTAGTAACTCTATTACCTCACTTCCTTATATAAAAACCTTCCTTTCTGTATATCTCCTAGGAGCCCCCCTCTATTTCATACATGGGATGTTGCCCAACTCATGAATTATTTAATAAAAACAATTAGATCTTAACAAAAACTTAAGTGAATAAATTGTAATTTGACAGACAAAATAGATAAAAAACATATGATTACCTTCATAAATAAAGAAAAAAAGCCTTTGACAAAATTCAACATTCATTAATAAAAACTCTTAACAGACTGGGTTTAGAGGCAATACACTTCAACATAAAAGGCCATATATGACAAACCCACCAGTAATATCACACACAATGATGAAAATATGAAAGCTTTTACTTTAAGGTCAGGAACAAGACAAAGATACCCTGTCTCACTACTTTTATTCAGCATTATACTGGAAGTTCTAGTCACAGCTATCAGACAAGAAAAAGGAATTAAAAGCATCCAAATTGGAAAGAAAGAAGTAAAACATATTATTTGCAAATGACATGAAGTTATACATAGAAAACTCTAGACTCCACCAAAAAAGTGTTAGAATGAATGAATTCAGTAAAGTTGCAGGATATAAAATCAATATACAGAAGTCTGTTGTATTTCTTTTTTCTTTTTTTTTTTTAAAGATTTTATTTATTTATTTGAGACAGAGAGAATGAGAGAGACAGAGTGCACATGAGAGGGGGGAGGGTCAGAGGGAGAAGCAGGCTCCCTGCCGAGCAGGGAGCCCAATGCGGGACTCGATCCCGGGACTCCAGGATCATGACCTGAGCCGAAGGCAGTCGCTTAACCAACTGAGCCACCCAGGTGCCCTGTTGTATTTCTATACTGCAAACAAACTTGCAGAAAAAAAAAAATAAAACAATCCCATTTACACTTTTATCAAATATAATAAAATGCCTAGGAGTAAATTTAACCAAGGAGGTGAAGACCCATACTCTGAAAACTCTAAGACATTAATGAAAGGAATGAAGACAACATAAATAAATGTAAAGATATACCATGTTTTTGGGTTGGTTGGAAGAACATTGTGAAAATGTCCACACTACCCAAAGCAATCTACGGATTCATTGCAATCCCTATAGAAATACTAATAATATTTTTTCACAGACCTAGAACAGTCTTAAATGTTGTACAGAACCTCAAAAGACCCCATATAGCCAAAGCAATCTTGAAAAGAACAAGGCCAGGGGTGCCTGCGTGGCTCAGTTGGGTAAGCATCTGCCTCTGGCTCAGGTCACGATTCCAGGGTCCTGGGATCAAGCCCCACATTTGGCTCCCTGATCAGCGGGGAGTCTGCTTCTCCCTCTGCTTCTCTCCTCCGGCTGGTGCTCTCTCTCCCTCAAATAAATAAATAAAATCTTAAAAAAAGAAAAACAAGAAAAGAAATGAAGAATGCTGGAGGTATTATTATAATCCCAGATTTCAAGATATACTATAAAACTAAAGTAACCGAAACAGTATGGTACTGACACAAAAAGAGACACATGGATCAACAGAACAGCATAGAGAGACCAGATATAAACCCACAATTATAGGGCCAATTAATCTATGATAAAGTAGGCAAGAATATACAATGAGAAAATACAGTATCCTCAATAAATGATGTTGGGAAAAGTGGACAGCTACATTGAAAAAAATTGATTAAAGACTTACATATAAGACTTGAAACCATGAACATCCTAAAAGAAAACATAGACAGTAAATCAGCCATAGCAGTATTTATTCTGGATCTCTGTCCAGTCAAGGGCAACAAAAACAAAAAATAAACAATTAGGACTACATAAAACTAAAAAGCTTTTGCAGAGCAAAGGAAATCATCAATAAAACAAAAAGGCAACATACTGAATGGGAGAAGATATTTACAAAATTATATACATATATGGGGCGCCTGGGTGGCTCAGTTGGTTAAGCGACTGCCTTCGGCTCAGGTCATGATCCTGGAGTCCCGGGATCGAGTCCCGCATTGGGCTCCCTGCTCGGCAGGGGGTCTGCTTCTCCCTCTGCCCTCTTCCCTCTCGTGCTCTCTGTCTCTCATTCTCTCTCTCTCTCAAATAAATAAATAAAATCTTTAAAAAAAAAATTATATACATATATGCATATTTGTATATTTGTATATACATGTATAAGAGGTTAATGCACAAAAATATATAAAGAATTCATACAACTCAACACCAAAAAAAAAAAAAAATCCATTAAAAATGGGCAGAGGACCTGAATAGACATTTTCCAAAGATGACATAAAAGATGGCTAACATACATATGAAAAGATTCTCAACATCACTACTCATCAGGAAAATAGAAATTAAAACCACAATGAGATAGCACCTCACTCAAGTCAGAATGGCTAGTTTCAAAAAGACAAGAAATAAAGCATTGGCAAGGATGTAGAAAAAAGAAGCTCATGCACTGTTGGTGGGAATATAAATTGGTGCAGCCACTATGGAAAACCGTATAGAAGTTCCTTAAAAAATTAGAAATACCTTACAATCCAGTAACTGCACTTGTGGGTATTTACATGAAGAAAATGAAAACGCTAACTGGAAATGATATATGCACACCTAGGTTTATTGTAGCATTATTTGTAATAGTCAATATATAGGGGCAACCCAAGTATTCATTGATAGATGAATAGATTAAAAATGTGGTATATATATAAAAACCATAAATATGAAATCTTGCCATTTTTATAACATGGATGGACCTTGAGACTACTATGCTATGTGTAGTAAGAGAAAGCCAAATACCATGATTTCACTTACATGTGGAATCTAAAAATCAAATGAACAAGTGAACCAACAAACAAAAAAAATCAGAAACTGACTCAAATGTAGAGAACAAATTGGTGGTTACCAGAGGGGAGGGGTGCTGGGTGAAATGGGTGAAGGGGTAAGAAGTACAAACTTGCAGTTATAAATAAGTCATGGGGATACAAAGTACAGCATGGGGAATATAGTAATATTGTAATAACTTTATATAATGGCAGATAACTGAATTTACTGTGATGAGCACTTTGTAAAGTTTATAATTGTCAAATCACTACATTGTACACCAGAAAGTAACAATTCTGTACATCAACAATACTTCCATTAATAGTTTTGAGAAATTATGTAGATAAAGATGAAAATGTTTCAAAGTTTAGTTCATATTCAATTTTTATACAAGTTTTATAATTTATTATACACTCAGTACACATTCTCACTTATAGCACTACCAAATGGAAAATGTGAACAAATCCTTACATATGGGTGATTTATACAGAACTTTAGGAAATGCAAACTAATGAATAGTGGCAACAGATCAGTGGTTCCAGGGGATGGGGGTGGTGATAGTGAGAAGGAGGGACAACAAGAAGGAATTTTTGGAGTGACGCAGATGTATACTGTCTTTATTGTGGTAATGATTTCACAGGTGTGTACCTATTTCAAAATGTATCAGATAAAATGTATTTATGGTCAGGCGCCTGGGTGGCTCAGATGGTTAAGCGTCTGCCTTCGGCTCAGGTCATGATCTCAGGGTCCTGGGATCGAGTCCCGCATCGGGCTCCCTGCTCCTTGGGAGCCTGCTTCTCCCTCTGCTTCTCTCTCTCTCTCTCTGTCTCTCATGAATAAATAAATAAAATCTTTAAAAAAAAATGTATTTATGGTCTGTCAACTTTGCTTCAACAAAGCTTAAAAAAAACTGAAGACTAGGAGAAAATATTTGTGTAACATATCCAATAAGGACTTGTGCTAGAATATATATAAAAATAAATATTTAGAAGAGAAACAACCCAAGTAAAAATGGGCAAAATATTTAAAAAGTTACTTTAAAAAAGATGATTTCTGGAGGGAAAGAAGCATAGAAAATAATAGTCAATATCTTTTGACTCTATTGGAATGCAAATCAAAACTTCAATGCACTACAACCACACAGCCCCTAGAAGGGCAAAAATTAAAAAGATGAATTCTATCATATTTTGGGGAGCTGTGAAGCAACTCTGAATCTCAAAACCTGTACTGTGAATGTAAAATGGTACAACCAGTGTTCCAAACATTTTAACAGTTTCTTAAAACATTAAACATATACTACTCTTATGTTTCAGCCATCATTCTTATTAAATATTATATATAATACATATATATTATATTCCATAGTAAAATGGCTACAGTATTACTAGGTATTACTAGCCAAAATTTCTAGGTATTTGCCTAAAAGAAACAAAAGCACCAATCAACACAAAACTTGTACAAAAGGCTCAGAGCACCTTTATTTCAATAGCCTAAATATCTATCAATAGGTCATGAGATTAATAGATTTTAATAGGTACATACAGTATAATTGTAAACAATAAAAAGAATGAACTATCATTATACCCTGTATATACTAATATATGTATATAATATACATATATTAGTGTATATTAATGTATATAGTAATATTTACACACACATACATTAGTGCATATATACACACTGTATGATTCCTCTTACTAAAACTTCTAAGAAATTCAAACTAAAATGACAAGAAAATTGATTTTTGCCTGGGGATAGACAAGGTAAGTGGAAGAGTATGAAAGAAAAGGATTACACAAGGAAACTTTGGAAGTGATGGGTATATTTCGTATCTTATTGTAATGATGGTTTCATGGGGATGAATATATGTCAAAATGCATTAACTGCATTGATAAACATGTAAGATGCTATGTATCTATTATAATAGATAAAATTTAAAAGATTGACAAATGGATAAGGAAAATGTGGTGTGTACACACACACACACACATGCACAACGGGATATTACTCAGCCATAAAAAAGAATGAAATCTTGCCATTATCAATGATGTGGATGGAGCTAGAGTGTATTATGCTAAGTGAAATAAGTCAGAGAAAGACAAATACCATATGATTTCACTCATGTGGGATTTAAGAAACAAAACAAATGAGCAAAGGGGAAAAAATTGAGAGAGAGGTGGGAGGTATGGATTAAAGAGGTGATAGGGATTAAGGAGTACACTTGTGATAAGCACCAGGTGATGTATCAGAGCGTTGAATCAGTATATTACACACCTGAAACTAATACAACACTGTATGTTAACTGGAATTTGAATAAAAACTTAAAATTTTTTTTAAATAAAAATGACTATTAATTGTTGATGAGGATTTTAAAACAACTGGAACTCTACATTTCTCATAGGAAAAAAGTTTCTTATAATATGTGAAATATTTACCATATGATACAGCTATTCTACTCAATATTTGCCCAAGAGGAATTAGAACAAAATAATTGCTCATATGTGTTTGTAGCTGCTTTTTTCCTAATGTCTCAAACCTGGAAACTCGAATGTTCCTTAATAGTAAATAGACTAACAAATTGGGTCATATTCACACATGCTATAGACTACTAAGCAACAAATATGAACAAACTCGTGATGCATGCAACATTTATAGGTTATAAATTATCCTGTGTGAAAGAATCCAGCCAAAAATTCACATGTATAATTCCATTTCTAGTAAATTTTATAAACAACTAAATTTTAGCAACAAGCATGTCAAGATTTACTACAAAGGAGATTTGTAGGAACTTTTTAAGAGATGGGAATTTTATTGGTAGTCACACACATTTGTCAAAGTGCATCAAACTACACTTAAAATTGGCACTTTCTACTGTATGTAAACTATATCTCAATATAGTAGATTTAAACAACGTGAAAGTACCAATTTTCTAAGAAGCTGTATCTTAAACCTGACATTTCTATTGTAGTATATTGTAGTGTCATAAAATTACTTCAATTTTTTTTTGTGTATAACTGATATTTATAGTCAGATCTACATTTAGGGTCATGATACACTCTTTCAGCTTTTCAAAAATGGCATAATTAAAAAAGTAAAGCATAGGTCTACCTATGCATTGCCAAAAGTCCATTCATGTTTAATTAATGTATATGCAAACTTATTGGACTTAATGCCCTTTAAAAAGGTTAAATTCAGTAAAGACCAATTACAAATTATTTGATTTACATAACTGTTTTGGTAGCATTTCTTGTTTTACCATATTTGATCTAATTTTGTTTTTTTGCCTAACTGTGAAATTTACCCTTGAGTATTGTTAGAATATGTGTCAATATTTGGTGAAGAGCTTTTTCAGTGGAAATGCAGTACATATATTTAGTGTATACATAGTTATAACCAAAAGCCTAAAGAATTAGATCTTCTATTTCAAATTAGAATTGAAAAGATTTTTCCTGTGTCCTCAGCAGCTTGCACTCAAATTTAATTAATGTGATATCCCTCGGAGTTAGTGTTGGTTAGCTAGCTGAGTTGCACTGCTCTTAAACACTATTAATCTGTCTGTTCTCCCAGTCTTCACATGATACTTTCTTTCACTGCATTTAGGCTCCAGGCCCATAGAAAACTCAGACTCTCCTTTATAGAACTCTACAATAAACATTCACTTTCCCATTCTATCTTCATTATCTTTTTCATTTTCCTCCTAAGACATAACTATCAACAGTAAATTTTATATGTATTTTTTATGGTTCAAAAGAGTCTAAGTTCTATGAAAGCATCTTTTGCCTCATTTTTTCACTGCTTTCTACTTAGTGCCTGTATACAACAGGTACTCATGAAGTATTAGTTGGATAGATGCAAGCATGAAGACATAGATAAATGGACGAACCTGCCTAATCAGAGAGTATATTTAGAGGAAATGAGGTTTGTCAGAGTTCTGACCAACCCTGATGATCAAGTGTCTGTTTTACAACCTTGGAGTTAGCCCGTTAAAGTGAGAAATCGGGATTTCTCAGCTGGAGCAAAAGAAAAAAATAAAATCCAAGCCATTTGTTTAGAAAATGAGCTGTACATCTTTACTAAAGCCTAGTTTCATATCTAGTTTCAAGATTAAAGGGCTTAGAAATTTTAAAATGTAAAACAAAATATACACATAATTATTTTCAGTTCCACTGTTCAAGCACATTGATTATCTCAATTTATCCTGACCTATCACCTAGTCAGTAAAACACTTATTCTCATCCTACCTATTCACTGATTATGTTTGGTCCTCTACCTCATTACCTGGGTACTATATTTCTGTTCAATCTAACCAAATGTAGCTACTGAATATATCAATAAAAGGACTTTTTTTTTTACCTGATTCCATCCAACCAAAATCTAATTTAAGCCAAAATTCTTGTCAAGGACACTACATCAAAAACTAAAGATGTACTATAGGCTGGCTAATTGAAAATAATAATAAGATTCATGAGTGTTGGTTAGGCTCAACAATTTTAAGATATCAATTCAACATTTATTTTGTTTATCCAAGAGTATCCTGGATGCCTTATTAAAATTTTATTAAACAAGTAATATCAAAAATTAAAAAAAAAAGAATATGTGGCCTATCTAGCCTTATATGCAAACTTCTCACAATCCAATTTTTTGGTTCAAATTTGGCCCGAATTGAAGGGGATTGATCATAGGAGGGACAGTGGAAACTTGTAAAGGAATCTGGTTGCTTCCTTTGTTTCTGTAACATAGGTTTGACTTTTTTATCAGCTCTGGTTCCGCTGCATGAATTTACAGTAAGAGAAATTACAGCTCTCTCTGTTTTATGCAGCAGGCCAATTTAGCATGTCAGAAAACTGTTTACTTTCATTTGCTTCCTCTACTACTGTCAGAGAACCTACATTTTTTAAAAATAAGGAACTATGAAGAACTAATATTAAGAATGAATTAGACTTGGATTCAAGTCATAAGTTTATTATTTGTTAGATTTGACCTAGGGGAAGTATTACAGTCAAGTTGATTCTTACAGAGTGTTTTAAGGATTGAGCAGAGAATGTGTGGTAACATTTTTAGTAGGTAAGGAAGACCAACCTTTGAAAGAAAGGTACTGGAGTCCAACTAAAAGAGAAGCTCTGCCATAGAAGACTACTGAACTTTTACAGTGAAGATATACCTCAACATCCAAGCTGATTGGATGTCTGTACATAAGATTATGTTGTTTTTACCTGTCTGCATCAATATAATTATCTGAAATAACTTGCATTAATAAATGGAATAAAAAGGTTGATTATCACCATATTTTTCTATTCAATAACTTTTCTCTAATTCTGTTTCACGATTTGTTATAATTTATAAATTTATCTTTAAGGTGTACATTCCTTTTGTGGAATATAGTAATACTGCAGCCAATCCTGTATTTTTATTTAATAAAATATTATCATGCTGATGTCATACCATTCACAATATTATTTTTCCTCTAATTAGAAACTTTTGGTCTCAAGTTAGTAATACGAACTCTCTAATTTTATATTAATATTCATAAAGTAATGCTGGATATTTGTCTCCATATTGAACAGTACTAAAGAAGGTATCTTGACAATTATATTCATAAAAAACACATCAGTTCAGCCTCAGAATAAAAATTTAATAAGTAGTGTACAGATTCCAATACCTTTTTGTCTTTTAGTTTAACATTTGAAGATTTGGGAAGTAGTATTTCCACTGAAACTTTAATATAGATGTAATTTTTATTGGGATTATAGTCCTCTAAGAGACATTTTAGGAATTGTTACCAAATAACAATATTTTTGAATTTTACTAATTTTCATGCAACTTTCTTTTGGTAAGAAAAAAATTGATATTACCACTGTATCTACTTGTAAAAGATAAAGCTATAACTTTCCTCAGCAACCAACAGCTGTTTTCATATTCTTTCTGATAAATAATGGAAAAAAAAAACCAGTTTGTTCAGAAATTATTTCAACAGATGCCAACTAATGAAAATTGCTGTTACAAGAGAAACTTCTCTCAGAGTTTTCCAGATTTTGTGTGATTAGTAGTCATCCACAGTATAAAGTGCTAAGCATGTTTGCTTTATACCATTACATCACTTAATAAAATTTAAATGGGTGGAATCATCAATCAAAAATAAAATTTCTAGGAGAATGAGATAAAAATACATTCACACAACCCTTCTTTATTTCTTCTTTTCTCCCACTTTTCTTGTCTTGCTTTTAACACTCAAATGCAGATGTCTACACTAACCACAAGGGAGGTTGCTTCTATGGTATTTTCAAGCAATGCAGAATATTAGATTCTTACTTCAGCATGCTATTAAGTTAATTTTATCACAAATTGAATTTAAAGTTATCAAAGTGCTTATATGGAAGCTAAAAGTAAACATGTGAATTATTTTTAAAATGTGGACTTTGATTACAAACTCAGTATTTAATCATTAAAACAGCCATACATTCAACAATATTAAAAAATAGAATAGTGGATTGTGTGATCTGTTTAAAAGGACTTTATAATACTTCACAGAAGTCTCATAATAACTCTTAAAAAATATCCTCCAGTGTGTTTACTTTATAATAACACTTGTTTTTTCTTTTTTTCTTCAGCAATGGAAACTTTTTGTTCAGCTAGATTTTGTTTTTAAAGCATTAGCAGAATAACAACAACAACCAAAACCCCAACTCAAATAACGTAATCATTGAACCAGAGAAATAATAAAAATGATTCCTTAATAAGTATAGTATAATAACTAATAAATCTGACTACAAATATTGCATAGATATTTCTCCTTTCTCATTGTTTTGAAATGCCACTTCCATGAAGATATAGTTATGTTTCCTAATCATAATTTCATTGAACTATTAATAACAGCTTGCAAAAATACCCTATTATTTAATTCACCCCAGGACCCAGCACAAAATCAGCAGGATGAAAATTACCTAGACCTTATGTCAAGGAGATAGACTCATCTTAAAGCATTTGCTGTAGGGGCAGGTGTCTGTTGGAACTCTCTCCAAGGACAGAAATGCTGGCAGGCACCACTTTTCCATTCTTCTCCTATCTCGCAAACAAAAAACCCAAGGGAAAAGAAAAAATAGAAAGGAACCTAGAGGAACTCCCAAACAGCCAGAAAACAATGAACAACATGGAAATAACTACATAAGAATCAATCATTACTTTAAATGTAACTGGACTAAATCATAAGACACAGAGTAGATGAATGGGACAATAATAAAACCCACTTATATGTTGCCTATAAGAGACTCACCTCAGATGTAAGGACACAAAGAGTCAAAGTGAAAGGATGTAAAAAGAGCCTTCATGCAAATGGAAACCAAAAGAAAGCTAGGGTAGCTATACTTTCATCAGACAAAATAGACTTTATAACAAAGATTGTAATAACAAACAGGGATATTTCATAGTGTTATAGTGGCGAATCCAGTAAGAAGATATAACATTAAAAATATTTATGTACTGGGAGTAGGAGACCTGGATTTCGTCTCCTCTCAGGAATTCAGCTGGATAGGGATCAAACCATTCTGAACACCTACAAACTCAACAGGAGATCGAAGCAAAGAAGAGCAACAACTCTCTCATCAGAAAAGCGACCACCTTCTGGAAGGTAGGACGTGTGGAGAAGTGAATCCGAGGCGATATTCAGGAGGATAGA
>NC_138370.1:7418131-7463246 GCF_054177405.1 Leptonychotes weddellii
TATGATACTAATCATTGGCTGGTTATCCAGATAAAATCATGGGTATATCACAATTAATAACCAAAATCATAGGTATAAACTTTATTTTTTTCCAGTAGAGGTGAAATGTCCTTTTACAAAATGCTTGACTGATGGTTCACTTAAAGATGAGTATAGAAAGAATGTGGTATATAAATACATCAATATGTTTATACATGTTTATTGTCTATGCATTGAACACAGATGCCTCTAGACATGATTTTAAGTTCAACAGCCCTCATTCCATCCCTTGATTTTCCAAGTCTAAGAGAAAAAAAATGTATTCAAGTTAAGAAAATATCTACCAAAGATGATGAAAGATAAAGTATTGCTTGAAGCAAGTATCTTTTGCTTATCTCCTGAATGTAATACATTTTAGAGTCTAGTTTATTTCATTATTGTATTACACACAAATAAAACCCAAGTTCAATTTAAGCAAGTTAAACATCATACTCCTGTACTTATATATTTTTAATGCTGTTCATGTTTTAGGTATCTTTTTTTATGAAGAATTGATACTTGTCATCCAGACTTCTTTAATTATTAATTTATCTTATTAGTTTAAAAAAATCTTCAAAAGGTAAACTAGTTATCTGCAAAGAACTATTCTGTCTTTAATCAAAGATATATCAAGTCTCTTTGATCTGATGAACAATGGTTTGAAAAAAAAGTAAACCTTGCTTTTGGTCAGTTGATTAAAGGTAGTTTCTAGTCTCTCAATATTCTATTGTTCATAGATAAAATTTCAATTTAATTAATGATGGATTCCAATATAAATTGCCAAAACAATCTTGAATTGATTTAAAGACTAGGTTAGAAAATTTTCACAAACTATAATATAATTTGCCTTATTTTAACACATTTTGCTATCTTAAAATAATACAAGTTGGGTTGCACTCAGAAATGCAATTTTAAATCCTAATACATTTAGTGAAGAGTGTAATAGTTAATCAAAATGCATATGAATAACTAAGAAAGGAAGGTATAATTTAAGAGAGGGAACATGGCTATATTGACCCCTAATTTACCAATCTTGTTTTAAATCATACTTATGTAACACATTTTCAATTAATGAACTTAACATTAAGATATTAAGGTATTGGTTTAAATTTGCAACACTTTATTTGCAATTATATTTGTATCACTCTACACAGATTTTATGACCAACTTTACATTATACAGAAAATGTATGTTTTCGTATGTTCTCTCTGTATTTCTAGCAGTCATATAGAATAGAATAAAATAGAATATTTCTAAACATGAGTGTGGATTTTAATCAAGAAGAAAATGTTAAACATTACCTGAATAACCTGCAAGGAAACGTGTTTCAGAGTCAAGGTTGTGTTTACATACAAAATTTGAATTCACTTTAACATGCTTTGAATGACATATTTATCCAACTTCCACTATATTCCACTTTAACATGCTTTGAATGACATATTTATCCAACTTCCACACTGAACTACAAGCAGCAAATTTTTTCCCTTTGTTTTTCTATGTTACCATAGATGCAAAAATAAATAATAAAAGGTTTTTATTTATGTATATCTGACCCCCCACACAAACACAAACTAGAATGTCATAAAACTAAACTAAAATTTCTTTGAAGAAACAGCTATTTGGCCATTAACCCCCACTAGTCAAAGTTCCATTGCATGCATTTGCAACTGAGGATTATTTTTGGCCTATTATGAGGATATCCTATCTTGGATTCCCACAAAAAGATCTTCAAACAAAAGATTTAAGGGAAATTTGGGAAGAATCTGTAAAAAGCACATATAGGGAAAAGGACAAGGGAGACATGGAATAGAAGTCCATATAGTTTGCACTGATGAGCACAATGCCATTGTGATCACCTGGCTCTCAGACCTGGTATGGACTTCTAGGAAATGATTGGATCAAATCTAAGGGTAGCTTACTTGAGGGGCAAGGAAACCACCATGTTTATATACCAATTTCCATCCATCATTGTTCAAGCTGTTCTACAGAATCATTTTTTAGAGGTAATTTGTTATTGTATCAGAAGAAAATTAACACAGTGTCAAATGTATCTTTGATGATAGGATTGGTAGAAAATTTGTCCCCTGTTCATTGTTGGTAGGATGACAGGGTTTTGTTGTTTTTGTTTTTAGAATGCTATATTGCAGTCTTCATATTGATTAGTATATAAATTTCCTTGAGCTTACTAATTACACTTCTAGAGAAATAGGGTTAATTGTGTGTCACAGGCATTTACCCAGATGTTCACTGAAGCATTCATTCACCATTATTTATTGGACACTATGCTATGTATCTTCAATTTACTCTCTAGATCTCCCTCCACTGTAGCAAAGAGCTCCCTTGTCATCTAGCTTCCCTTTGGAAATGGGCAACTAACAGCCCTGCATGTTAATACAGAGAGAAAGGAGAGTGCAATCAATGATGTGTTCTCCCAGCTCCCTCCTTGCAAAAATCTGTCATGGGCTGGCTATATCACAATACCTAAGCCACAACTCCCATGAGCTGGTGTTCTCTACAGCACTCTTCTGCTCCCTCCCTTTGACCCTTAGTGAATGACAATTCACTCAAATTACTAGATTCCAGTGTGCATTCCATTTTTTGCCACCCATGGCTTTGGCTAATACAACCATTTATGACTTGGCAGGTACTGTATTTGCCAGCATTATGTGACTCAGTTTAAATTCCAGTGCGGGAGACTAGCAGTGCAACTATAAATGATTAAAATGTATGGATTTGAAAGAGAAACAAGCAGAAAAGAAGTGAATTTGGGGGGCACTGAAATGAACCAAGAGGATATTCTGGAAAATATTTCTGTGAGTAACCTAAAGGAACTGAAGGTTCGTCTGTGATTTTCTGGACAGGGAATTGAGAAGGGAAGCATTTCACCTACAGTGAGATCATTAAGAGCAAAGACCCTGAGATAGAAACATGCCTAATATGTTTGAGCAATCAGAGTCCAGTGACACTGGAGCAGAGTGAGCAAGAAGGGAAGCACAGGTGGTCAGCTCCTATAGAATTTTGTAAGCAATCCTAAAGGAAGTGGTGTTTAAACTGAGTGAAATAAATGCTTAATGCAGGTATTTTAGCAGGGGAGTGAAATATTTTGTGCTCTGTTTTAATAGAATCACTCTTTCTGCCTTGTTGGAGTGAAATGGAGGAATTGCCAAAGTGGGAAGACTAGCTAGGAGGCAATGGAAATAATCCAGCAAAGATGTTGCAAACTGTGACCAGGGTAAAGTGTGGAGGTGATTTACTTCTGGATACTTTTGTATGTTGAAAGAAAAATACAGTTTCTTAATGGATTAGATGAAGAATGTAAGAAAAAACAACAGTTAAGGATAATGTTAAGATTTTTGGATCAGAGCAACAGTTTTAGTTGACTTTTACTGAGATCAGAAATACTGCTGTTGGAGTTGGTTCACGGAGGTACGTTAAGAGGTCGATTTTGGATTTGTTAACCTTGATATATCTAATATATATGTAAGAAAAAACTTAACTAGGAGATTAGAAGTATAAATCTCATTTCAGAGGAACAGACTAGTCTGGGTTTATTAATTTGGGAGTCAACACTATATTACAATCAAAGCTGTGAGACCAGGTAAGATCAACTATGGATTTTGTATAGATATAAAAGGGAAACTTGACAGGATGGGGCTCTGCAAATGCTGGCTCTATGCGGGGGTGGGGCGGGGAGGGGGTAGGAAAAGAAAGACAGAAATAGCAGCAAGTGGGCAGAAGAATCAAGATTTGGTGTTGTGCCAATGAAATGAGCCTTTCAAAAATGTAATGAGAAACAGAGGCAAATGTCAGTAGCATAATGACCCAAAATATCACATGTTGTTAGTAGTCCTGAATACGATCACCTCTGGGAACTAACTATTCTAAGTATTAATACAGACGGTATTGGGGACCTTTTTAAGTGTCAAGGGGTGAAAATCTGTTTGGATGAATTTAAGAGACTATGGAGAGCAGAGTATTTTCAGATAACTGAAAGGGCTGGTTTCTGGGGAGGGTAGTGATATTGTTTTGTGTGCCAATTTAAAATGGAAGTAATAAAAGTACATTTGTATGCTGAATAGAATGGTCCAGGATAGAGGGTAAATTAGTAATATAAGAAAGTAGGACGGGGACGCCTGGGTGGCTCGGCCAGTTAAGCATCTGCCTTCAGCTCAGGTCGTGATCCCAGGGTCCCGGGGTCAAGCCCAGCATGGGGTTCCCTGCTCGGCGGGGAGCCTGCTTCTCCCTCTCCCTCTCCCCCTACTTGTGCTACTTATGCTCTTTCTCTCTCAATCTGTCAAATAAGTAAATAAAATCTTAAAAAAAAAAATGAAGGTAGGACTAAATGCATAAAAAAGTACTGGCCTTAGCTAGGTACAAGGATAGTTTAACCTCTGTAAGAGGAGAGAATATTATATGGGCATGAATCCAGGTACAGGAGATTGAGAGCTTGTGAAATTTCTCATACAGTGTCTTCTGTTTTCTCAGAGAAAAGGAATTTTAAAAAAAAGTCAGCAACTGACTGTTAGAAAAGGAAATAAGATACTAGGAGTTTTGAAGAAAGAGGATAATACTGAAGTAAAAGAGATTGGCAGAGTGGGTGGAAAAGAAATGTATGATTGTTTATAAAGCTAAAAGGCCAGTCAGTTCATTAATCAAAAGTGAGATTAATCAGCAAATTTTTTTCTTCTTCCTTAGCCACCTTCAGCTGCACTGGTGTGGTCACTGAGAAGGTGAAGAGTTAGATTTACCCAGAGTTAGTATTTTGCAAAATGCTGATGATGAAAGAAGTCAGATTTGGTAATTATTATAATAGATATTTATTTATTACTAACATATCTTTACAACATGCCAGGTACCATTCTAAGCTCTTTATGATTATTCACTCATTTAAATGTCTTAATAGCCCTAGGAGGTAGATGTTATACTTCGCCCATTTGTACAGATGAGGAAATTGCAATACAGACAGGTTAGGCTATATGGCTCATGTGTTGGAAGGTGTAAGTGATGGCATTAAGTCTCAAACCATGGTGGTCTTTCTGGACAGCTCATACCCTTTAGGAATTTAAGCAGGTAAGTAAGGAGTAAAGGGCATGAGATGAGAGGTCAAAAACAAACCTTTCATGGATTAAAGACTCAGGTATGATCTAGACATTGTTGGAAATGGAATACCAGAGTGGGTAATACTAGATAAGGTGGAAAAGAAACAGGTTGGTAGATTATTGTTTAATGTTTAAATTTGGGATTATGGAGGGGTAGCTGTGGTAATAATGACCCAGTCGTAGGTATGACCATAGGACTGGCTAGGATACAGAAGAGGGAAGGGTTGTTTGAGAAGATGAAAACATCCCTAAAGCCAAGATATGAAGTAGACTCTAGGAACATTGAAATGTCTGGGAATTATGACAGGAGTTGCAGGGATTGAGTGTAGACAGAAATCTAAATTTCTTAAGAAATGGTGGGGCATTATAGGAAAAGATGGCAAACAAGGAGGATTATCTGAAATAACAAGCAATTGTTAGTAATAGCAACAATTTAAGAGATCAGCAAAAGGGACATCCAGGATATGGTATTTCTCACAACACTTAGAAAAAATGAGGTAGAATTCAGTTCTTTTATAGGAAGATCACCATAATATATTATATACACATATTGTTCAACCAAACTATATAGTGTAAATACAGTATGAATACCACCAAATATACAAAAATGATATATTTCTCTTGAATAGGACACACTAAGT
Source organism: Leptonychotes weddellii (assembly GCF_054177405.1). Lineage (NCBI taxonomy): Eukaryota > Metazoa > Chordata > Mammalia > Carnivora > Phocidae > Leptonychotes > Leptonychotes weddellii. Next base: position 7,423,890 of record NC_138370.1, read on the forward strand.
TTATTTTTATTATTATTTTATTTTTATTGAATTATTTGTAAGTATGCTCCATACCTGGCATGGAGCCTAACACAGGGCTTGAACTCACAACCCTGAGAGCAACACCTGAGCTGAGATCAAGAGTCTGACCTGTAATCACATGAGCCACCCAGGCGCCCCAGGACAATTAAGCTTAAAGAAAAAAGTCTGGAAAAACATTCCAATCATAATAGTTACTGGGGAAAGAAGTCAAATAGGGGATTTAAAAAAGATATATTGTTTCAAACTTCTATTTTTTATTATTTTTTTAAAGATTTTATTTATTATTTGAGAGAGAGAGAGAACGAGCAAGAGAGAGAGAGCACAAGCCACGGGGAGAGGCAGAGGGAGAAGCAGACTCCCCGCTGAGCAGGAGCCTGGGATCATGACCTGAGGGGAAGGCAGACACTTAACCCTTTTAAACAACAATGTGATTATCTGTGCAAGGAAACTGATTAAAGGGTACAGGCTTATAATTTTAAAAAAGAAGTTTATGCAATCAAAATATCCCTGCATTTCTTCTTCCACTTAAATTACTTGGCAAACTCCCTTTGATCAGTTTCTTATATATCCTTGGAGATGTTTATTTACCCTGTGAATATGTTTAGAATGTTTTATTGATATAAAGCACATGTTTAGAAAAGTGAACCTCAGCTTTATATAAATTTAGAAGTGGATATATTTGTGCAACCAAAGAAATTAAAAAAAAATAATAAAAAATAGCCAGCAATCCAGAACTACCTTAGATACTAACCCAAACACTCCATCACCTGGTTAACCCCATCCTGACTTCTAACACAATAAGTTTTTATTGCCAAATTCTAACTTTATACAGATGGAATCATATTTTCTTATATTTGAGAAATTTATTCATGCTATTAGAACTGGCTATAATTTTTATTTCTTGTAGATTATATTGTAAAAGCATACCACTAGTATTTATTCAATTATTGATGGACATTTGGTATATTTATAGTTATTAGTTCTTATAAATCACTGCTGTGAATATTCTTATAGACATCTTTGGCTACATATTTGCCTATATAGTTTCAATATATTTACCTGATTTTACCAGTAAATGGGATTCTATTAGATATCTTCTCTTTGAATGTTCTTGTTATATTAATGTTCTATTGCATATGTTACATTTTTTTTCTTTAGTCATTTTTATTTTGATACAGTTGGTAGTATTTTGGCCTTGAAAAATATTTTAGGCGTGTTGAATATAGGAATTTCTAATCACATTTATTCTTGTTCAACAAGACCATATCTTATAGAAAACTTATCCAATATTTTTTTAATTCCCCTCTAACTCCAATTATAAATTAGTCTAACACTGGTTTTGTAAAACTATTTTAGAAACTTTATCTTTTCTCTGGAAAAGTTTAAATAGTATTAGACTAATTTGTTCTTTTTAGATTAGGTAATTAAACTATAAAATTTTCTGGGCATTATCTTTATCAGGTACTTAGATTTTGATAACTTTTACAATTATTTTATAATTATTGGCCTATTGAGATTTCATGTTTGAGAATGACAGCCATTTAATGTTTCTAAAATTCATCAATTGTATAGAAGTTTCAAAATCTGATTAAAATATTTTTTAGACATTTACAATTTTCTATTTGTTTTATTCCATATACAATTTCTAAATTTTGTATATTTTCCTCTCTGTTTTTCTTGCTTTGGGAAGCTCATTACTTATCTTTAATTATATTTTTCAAAAAGCCATTCTTTTATTTATTATTTCTTAATAAAATGATTCATTTCTATTTTTATATTTATTAGACTGTTCATTCTTCGAACATACAGACTTTAATGCTTAACAATATTTACATCCTGAAGTGATTTTTTATTGTCATTATTTCACTTTTAATTGTGTCCTTATGAACAGTTATTTAGGATACTCTTATATTCACAACGCAGAGTACTAACCACTATATGATCACCGTGAGCTACCGAGACTCTTAATCTCAGGAAACAAACTGAGGGCTGCTGGAGTAGTGGGGGTGGGAAAGGAAGATAGTAGGAAGGGAAAAATGAAGGGGGGGAATTGGAAGGGGGATGAACCATGAGAGACTATGGACTCTGAGAAACAAACTGAGGGTTCTAGAGGGGAGGGGGTGGGGGGATGGGTTAGCCTGGTGATGGGTATTAAAGAGGGCACGTACTGCATGGAGCCCTGGGTGTTATACGCAAACAATGAATCATGGAACACTACATCAAAAACTGTATGTAATGTATGGTGACTAACATAACATAATAAAATAAAATTAATAAAAAAAACAAAAAACAAAATAAAAGGATACTCTTAAATGCCCTGCAGTGTGGCATTTCATTTGTTTTTTTACTTAAAAAAATTGTTTACATCATAATCAGAGAATATGGTACCTATTATTCCTATTTTTGACAATAAGAGATTTTCTCTATGGTCTTAATATATGCTGACTTTTTATAAATGTTCCATAAGTTTTGTATAACAATATAAATATAAATGACTAGATATTGGTGAATTCAACAAATTTTGAGTGCTCACTATATCTTTAGCACCAGGAAATGATGAAAAAAATAAATAAATAAAGCAGACAAACATACCTGCCCTCTTATAGTTTAACATTCTAGCTGGTGAAGAAATAAAAAACCCTGCACATCTCAATTAAATACATTTTACCATCTCTTTTAAATGCTATGGGGGAAGAAAATGAAAAGATAGTTTTGAAGGGCAGGCACTGAGGGTTTGCAGATTTATGTGTGATGGCTTTGAAAACCTTCACTGATAAAGTGGTATTGAGCAATGACTTGAAGGAGTAGAAAAGAGATCTCAGCATATCTGGAAGAAAGAGAATTTCATTGTGCAAACAGCCAGTAAAAAGGCTCTAATATCAGAGTGTATTTAGCATAGCTGCAAAACAAAGACTGATGTGGCTGAGGAAGAGTAAAGGAAGGGGTACAATTGTAGGAAATGAAGTAAACATGTATGAGGCTGGAGGAGGGGAAGATGGTGGAGTAGAAAGATCCTGAGCTCACCTCATCCCATGTACACACCAGAGCTGCAACTACATATACAGCAACCCTGTGAACGACTTGAAGAAAAGCAGGACCGCTCTTCCACAGCAAAGGATATTCTTTTTTTTTTTTTTTTGTAAAGTTTTTTTGTTTTTTGTAAAGTTTTTTTTTTATTATTATGTTATGTTAATCACCATACATTACATCATTAGTTTTGGTGTAGTGTTCCATGATTCATTGTTTGCACATAACACCCAGGGCTCCATTCAGTACGTGCCCTCTTTAATACCCATCACCAGGCTAACCCATCCCTCCATCCCCCTCCCCTCTAGAACCCTCAGGATATTCTTTTTAAAGCTTCACTGAGCAGGGAAAGGGGCAGAGACATTGGTGCTGCAACACACAAGTGGGAGGGATATCAAAGGTACAGAAAACGTCCCTGAGGAGTGAGGGGCTCCAGCCCCACATCAGAGAGCCCCACCCTGGGGTCATGCATGGGAAAATGAGCCCTCATAACATCTGTCTTTGAAAATCAGTGGAACATATCTATAAGATACCCAGAGGGCTATAAGAAACTGAGACTCCACTCTCCAAGGGCCTGCACACAATCTAACTTGCTCTTAAACCCAGCACAGAGACAGCAGTTTGAAAAGCACTGGATCATATATGAAGCCTTTTGATTAATTTTAGGGGATGTGGTGCAAAAACAGGATCTGTCGGTACTTTTCCAGTAACAAAAAATTTGATGGGAGCCATTTCTCTTGCCTTTGTTCAGTCTACCTGGCCTAATACTGGTGGTCTATTTCTGAAACTCTCCGTCTACCTTGCTAGCACCCCTCATGGCTCCCCAGTATTTTCATGCAGACCTGCCCGCCCAAGCTGCATACTTGGCACCCTTCCAAAGTGACTCCCACCCTGTGACACTCAGTGGGCAGCCTTGATCAGGAGCAGCATCTCGGCAAAGTAATTACTTGTCCAGGAAGATGGAAAGACCAGCTCTTCCAATCAGCAAGACAGCAACAGTCATGGCCAGACATTACAACCAGTCACACCAAGGGCTAAACCCACCTATCAATATACCCACAGCAGCTAAATCTGAGCCCCTCAACCAGCTGACCTGGAGAAAGCCCAATCCACAGTGTGACTGAGGCAGTCGTGGCCCAGAAACAGGAGGGAACATGCAGCCCACATATGGGACACCTCTGGAGTACCTGGTTCTGATGAAAATGAGTGATTGTGATACTGGACCCCACAGGGTGCCCTTAACATAGGACCACTACGTTCAAGACAAGGAAAAATAGATGACTTACCTAGTATATTGAGAAAAAGCAATCAGACAGAATGACCAAAGGATTGTGTTCTGACCAAAAGGTAAAGACAAAACTTCAGAAAAAGAACCAAGTGAAAGATAAGCAATCTATCTGAAAAAGAGTTTAAATTAATAGTCATAAATATCCTCACCAATGCTGGGGAGGAGTGCGGATGAACTCAGTGAGAACTTCAACAAAGAGATACAAAATACAAAGAATCAGACAAAAAATAAATGGAAAATACACTAGAGAAAATCAACAGGTAGATTACAGGAGGTAGAATAATAGGTCAGTGATCTGGAAGACAGAAATCATCCATACTTAACAGCAAAAAGAAAAGAGAATTTTAAAAATGAGGATAGGATAAGGGACACCTGGGACAACATCAAGTGTGCAACTATTCATATAATAGGGGTCCAAGAAGGAGAAGAGAACAGAAAATATATTGGAAGAATTAATACCTGAAAACTTCCCTAGCCTGAGAAAGAAAACACATTCAGGTGGAGGAAGCACAGAGTTCCAAACAAGATGAACCCAAAGAGACACAAAAACCAGACACAAAAGTAAGGAACATCTCCAATTAATTCTATAAAGCCAGCATTACCCTAATACCAAAACCAGATGAACACACTCCAAAAAAAAAAAAGAAAAAAAAGTATTATAGGCCTATATCCCTGATGAACATAAAGCAAAAATTCACAACATATTAGAAAACTTAATCCAACAATATATTTAATGGCTTATTCCTCACAACCAAGTGCAATTTCTTCCAGGGATGTGAGTATGATTCAATATCTGCGAATCATTGATGTGATAAACCACATTAACAACACAAAGGTTAAAAATCATATGATATTTCTCAATAGGTGCATGGAAAGCATTTGACCAAATTCAATATCCATTCATGATAAAAATCCTCAAGTAAGTAGGTACAGAGAAAATATAGCTCAGCATAATAAAGGCCATATATGATAGACGCACAGGTAACATGATAGTGAATGGCGTAAACCTGAAAACTTTTCTCCTGTAAGATTGGGAACGAGATAAGAATATCACTTCTTTTTTTATGATTTATTTATTTATTTGAGAGATAGAGTGAGCAAGCACGTGGGGGAGAGGGCACAGGGAGAGGAAGAGTTTCTCATGCAGACTCCACACTGAGCATGGAGCCCAATGTGGAGCTCTATCTCACGACCTTAGCTGAAACCAAGAGTTGGAAGTTTAACCAACTGTGCCACCCAGGCAGCCCAAGAATGCCATTCTGAACACTTTTATTCAACATAGTATTGGAAGATCTAGCCACAGTAATTAGATAAGAAACAGAAATAAAAGGCATTTAAATTGGTAAGGAAGAAATAAAACTATCCTTATTTGCAGATAACATGACATTATATACAAAGAACTGTAAAGACTCTACCAAAAAATAATACAATTAAAACTGATAAATGAATTAAGGGTGCAGAATACAGAATTTATATATAACAAGCTGTGGTACTTCGATATACTAATAATGAGCCAGCAGAGAGAGATTAAGAAAATAATCCCATTTATAATTACATCAATAAGAGTAAAATACCTAGGAATACATTTAACCAAGGAGATGCAAAACCTATACTCTAAAAATTTTAAGGCACTGATGAAAGAAACTAAAGACAACACAAACAACTGGAAAGATATTCCATTCACAGATTGGGAGAATTAATGTTATTAATATGTCTATACTCCTTGAAGCAATCTACACATTCAATATAATCCATATCAAAATACCAATAGTATTTTTTACAGAGCTAGAATAAATAATTCTAGAATTTGGGTGGAATCACAGACCCCAAGTAGACAAACCAATCTGGATGAAAAACAAAGCTAAAAGTATCAAACATCCAGATCTCAAACTATACTACAGAGATGTAGTAATCAAAACAATATGGTACTGGCACAAAAAAACACAAACATCAATGTGATGGAGTACAGAAATAAACTCCTGCTTATATGGTCAATTAATCTACACCAACAGAGGAAAGAATATGCATTGGAAAAGAGATTCTCTTCAATAATGGTATGGAAAAACTGGACAGCTAACATGCAAAAGAATGCAACTGCACCACTTTCTTGCACCATACACAAAAATAAACTCAAAATGCCTTAAAAATTTCAATGTAAGTTCTGAAACCACAGAACTCCTTAAAAATAGGCAGTGAACTCTCATATAGAGGTCTTAGTAATACTTTTTTGGACCTGTCTCCTCAGGAAAGGGCAACAAAAGCAAAAATAAACAATTGTGACTACATCAAACTAAAAAGCTTTCACACCACATAGAAAAATAATCAACAAAATGAAAAGACATCTGACTCAATGGGAGAAGATTTTTGTAGATGGCATATTCCATAATAGGATAATATCCAACATATATAGAGAACTCATACAACTCAATATCAAAAAAATAAGACTATCTGATTAAAAAAATGGCAGAGAATCTGTATAGACATTTTCCCAAAGATGACATACAGATGGCCAACAAACACATGAAATGATGCTCAACATCACTAATCATCAGAAAAATGTGAGATCAAAATGATAATGAGATATCACCTCATATCTGTGAGTATGGCTAGAACCATAAAGACAAGAAATAACAAGTGTTGGTGAGGTCTCAGAGAAAAGGGAACCTTTATGCTCTGTTGGTAGGAATGTAAATTGGTGCAGCCACTATAGAGAACAATATGGAGGTTCGTCAAAATACTAACAATAGAAATACCATGTGATCCAGTAATTCCACTACTGGGTATTTACTCAAAGAAATTGAAAACAATAATTTGAAAATAAAATGCACTCTACTGTTTATTGATTATTTACAATAGCCAAGATATGCAAGAAAACCAAGTGTCCATCCACAGATGAATGGATAAAGAAGAGACAACCTTCCCCCCCAACACACATACAATGGAATACTACTCAACCATTAAAAAATGAAATCTTGCCATTTGTGACAACACTGATAGACCTAGAAGGTATTATGCTAAGTGAAATGCGTTTGACAGAGAAAGACAAATACCAAATGATTTCATTTAATGTGGAATATAAAACACAAAGTAGAAAATGATTTATAAATACAGAGAATAAATGTGATTGCCTGAGGGGAGAGGAGATGGGGACAGGTGAAATAGATGAAGAGCATTAAGAGGTACAAACTTCCAGTTATAAAGCAAATAAGTAATGCAGATATAAAATGCAGCATAGGGAATATAGTCATAATGTTATAATACCTTTGTATGTGACAGATGGTCACTACACTTACCATGGTGAGCATTTCATAATGTATATAAATATCAAATCACCATGTTGTACCCCCGAAACTAATATTGTATGTCAACTATACTTCAATTGAAAACACACACCGTGCACAGATTTTTTTTTTAATTAAAGATTTTATTTATTTATTTGAGAGAGAGAATGAGAGAGAGCACATGAGAGGGGGGAGGGTCAGAGGGAGAAGCAGACTCCCTGCTGAGCAGGGAGCCCGATGCGGGACTTGATCCAGGGACTCCAGGATCATGACCTGAGCCGAAGGCAGTCGCTTAACCAACTGAGCCACCCAGGCGCCCCCATGCACAGATTTTAAAAATGAAATCTGATCCCTACGTTTACTCTGGTGACCCAAGTCTAGCCAAGACTTTATAAAAAGCCAATTAGCCCTATTTTCTGCCAACTACATTCTGGAAGAACCACAAAGATAACCTGCTTGCATAAACACAGACTGGCATAAGGTATAACCACTGATTCTGAAGCAGACAGACTTGAATTTGAAACCCACTTCTGCCACTTATCAGCTGATAGTCTCTGGAGTTCAGTTTTCTCACTTGCAAGACGATGCCCATAAGCACAAAAAACAATGGAGAAATACTTCCCAAATGTTGGTTCCCAATGTAGTGTTCATCTTTTAAATGTTTCCACCAGTTCATACAGAAATAGTAGTAATGTTATTTTGTTTTTTAAAAGATTTATTTATTTGAGAGAGAGAGAGAGTATGGGTGTAAGGGGCAGAGGGAGATGGAGAGAGAGAATCCTGAAGCAGACTCTGGGCTGAGTGCAGAGCCCAACTTGGGGCTTGATCCCAGGATCCGGAGGTCATGACCCGCTCCAAAATCAAGAGTCGGCTGCTTCACTGACTGAACCGCCCAGATGCCCCCAGAAATAGTAATAATTTTAAAAGTACATAGAGAAAACGTGACCCTTAAAGTAAGGATTTTATGAAAATTAAATTTAAATATATTTTTTTAATTTTTAGATTGTCCTTCCTACTTTGTGTGTGTGGTAAAATGTCTTTTCTGTTATGAAAAGTAATCATGAGTTTAAATGGTTTTACATGGCAAAGTAAAAGTTGGCAACCCTAAAATAAAGAAAAAGGAAAAAAAAATGTAATGAGGTCCATGTAAGGACTTTGAATTATACTCTAATTGAGACAGGAAAACACTGGAGGTTTCTGAGGAGAGTGAAATGATAGAACGAACATTATATTGAACACTTGAAACTAATATGACACTTTGTTAATTGCACCTGAATAAAAATATAATTTAGAAAAGTTTTCTTCCCATAGTACCTGTGGGGTATGAAGCAAAGACCTAAAGGAACAAACCACTATTGTGGTGTGAGCAATTACAAAGGTGGAGTTCCCAAAAGAAGTCTGGCAATGGAGGAGATACTTAAAGTGGCCATCAGGCACTGAGTTCTGGATATGTTCAGTTTGAAATGTCTACTAGATATCCAAGTTAAGTCCAATAAGCTCTTAGATGACTGAGTTTTGGATAGTAAGCTTTAGAATGAATTTATAACCATGAAGCAGGAAGCTCTTCCTGAGGATTTTTAGTAAAGACAAAGAATAGAAAAGGTGGAAGGACTGATACTCTACGTCTGGGTGAAGCTCAGGAATCACCAAAGAAAACTAAGAAGCAATGATGAGAGTAGGATGAGGAAAACAAAGAGACTGAGAGAAAACCTGATTAGTGTTGAAGAGAAAATAGGAAGAAGGGAATTAAAGACTAAGCATACTTTCAAAGTGTCTGCCCTCAAAGGAGAGCCACGTAGTGAAGAACCCCCAGCAGGTCCTTGTTTTGGTGTTCTCCCATTCACTGTGAGTTGGAGGTGAGTTTGCCTTATATTGGTATTTGTAAACTCCTTGTTCTGCCGGTTGTGGTCTAGTCTTTATATACAGATCTCTTGAGACCATCAGCAGCTGTGAAGAGGGCAATAACCCTGTTTTTTCTTCCTTTCCAGCACTTTTCAGGCACTTTCTGTAGGAGTTAGGTTGGGTGTATCATGTTTCTTCTTCAGCCACTTAGATCAAAACACTTAGATTATAAAAATACAAGGTTTAAAGTAAATTACAAATTATATCACTCTAATGATATACAGAGACTTCTGATTCTAAAATGAATTCCCAACATATTTGTTATGTTCTTTCGTAAGTCACCTGAGAATCTTAGCTAAAAGTGAGAGAAAAATAATTTTATCATTGACTTCCTAAGGGTAACAGAAATATTAGGTATTAACTGTTTATATCATCACAGTAAATTTTTAACCAAGAAATGTACTATTAAAAAAAAACAACACAAGGATGAGTGGCACTTTGAAAACAATCTAATATAGCTAGAAAAATAATGTATTTTTTTATCAATTCCAAATATATGGAGGAATAAATTACAACACAGATTTTTCTAGCCAGTTAATTTAGAACCCAATTAAATATTTCTCCTCTTCCAGGTTGGGGTGCAAATTTAAAACCCAAATGTCCCAACCAAGATTTCAAAAAGCTTATCCTGACCATCTTCTTTAAATTTACATAAGAAAGTGTTTCTAAAACTCTCCTTTCAATGGAAACTTTTGCCTTCTATATTTAAATGCCTGTCAAAAGATAAGAAGGATCAGTGACCTCTTAAAAAATGGACATCTTACTTCATATTCCATTTTATTGCTTTATTAAAAAAAATAAAGTCCTGTTAACTGCTGTCTTTGGAGTTATCAAAAAATATGTAATGCAGTAGAAAATAAGCAACTTCTGTAATTTTAAATGTGTAGTAGTGAGAATAGTGATATAAAGCTCCACACTTTTTTTTTAAAGTTTTCTCTAACTTTTGACAATTGGTGTAAGCTCTATGGGAACAACTTACAAGGTGTAAGTTGCAAGCATAATTGCTAGTCTGGTCACTTGGCTCTCCTGTAGTCAGAGGTTTTATTAAACCCACAAATTGATCATGTAAAATAACAGCATTGTGATCTAAAAAATCTATATGGGATGACTTATTCAAAAATCCACTTACATTTTATAGAACTGCTATATACGTCATGGAATTTTCAATGATCTTAGCATACAGCCATGAATAATACAAGAAAATCCTTGACATCAAATGAGATACAATGGAAGGAGATAGACAATAAAACTATAATACTTAATAAATAAAAATAAAGCTTAATAGAGGAGGCTCACTGCTGTGTAAAATTTGGGTGAAAAAATAAAGAGGAAGTAAGTTGGTGGGTGGTATCAACATTAAATAGAGTGATCAAAAGGAACCTCACTGAGAAGAGGTAACAAGCAGATACTTTTGCAAGAAATAACTTTCCTGGCAGGGGCCATGTACTTGAAGAACAAAGATATCCTTCTAATGTAAGGAAAAGGCAGTGGACATCACCCTGGTGAGGGGTCTTTGTATTCTTTAGTCCCAAAGAGGGTCATGAGGGTAGTGTGCAGCAACCAGTTAGTATATGAAAAGGTAAAAGATTGCAGAGAGAAATAACATGGTCAAAGAAATTTTGCTTTGAGGTTTTTAGGTCCCTGGTACAAGTAAGACATAGACAAATATGGTCCTAGTTAGGATAATTAGGCAACTAATTAAAAGCGATCAACCCAGCCTTCACCTACAAAATGAAGTCTAGAGCTACAGCTGACTTTGGAGGTATAAGTTAAAAAGAGCCTTCAGCTACTCTGTCCTGCTGCTGTGTTAATTGCAACTCAGTTGATTGAGAAAACAACTTGGGAAAGAGAAGCCCTTCTTTTAAAAAGTCCTTTATTCTGACAATCACCACTAAGGAAATACTCATTTCAACACCGATATGATAGTATTGGGTATAGTATTAAACACACACATGGACACAGACACAGTTACACAAAAATACACATTTTTTTCCTAAACTTAATGAGCTACAGTGGGATTATTAATTTAAAAAAATAAGAAAAAAAAAGGATGCAGGATTTGAAGTCCATTTATAATTTTTACTTCATTGGAATATAAAGTTATGATTAAAATTCTTGCTTATAGTAGACTATGAAATTATTTTATTCTGAGTATTTTGCACATAAGAATCTCTCAAAAAAAAAATTAAGAATCTCTTTCTCCACATACAGACGTCATTATCGGTGGTTGCGTGTTGATTTTTTTCCTTTCACCATTGTAATGTACAAAGGAGTTACTTTAGCATCATCCTAATCTTAATGCTTTATAAATATCTATACACAAAATACATACATGTGCATAGAGGGATTTCATGAAATTATTATATTTCTATAAGTCTTGCTTTATCTGAGATTCCTTTTAAATTTTGCTCAATCATAAAGTCCATAGGCATCTTTATAATGATTACAACTAAGCCTAGTGTTATATACTTAACTGATTAATATGTTTAAATGTCGCAATGGAATTACATCCACCAAATAGTCATAAAGGAAGTTTTAGAAGTTTTGGCCAGTCTATAAAATTAAAGGATTCTAGGGAGTAAAGATTAGTGAATCAATTAAATTTATTCCAAAATACCACAGATTAACAATGAACTTTTAAATATTAATTTAAAAAATACAATATGACATCTATTGAGATTCACTGCAGAAGAAGGTGAAAAAAAAATCATGGAAACAAAAGGATTAATGATATCTTTAGAATACCCAAAGAATATTTACTATCACTCTGCTTACCACCATGATAAATTATATATAATGTCTCAGCTAATCTTTCCACCTCTTTAATATCACTGCTTAATATAAGTAAACAGATTCATACAAGTAAAATAATTTGTTCAAATTTGCACAAATGAAGAAGGATAGATTTGTTTTAAAGCTGTGATTGTTAGGATTTGTGTTTACATTAGTAAAAACTTGCAAAGATGACAATTCCATATATGGGTTCCATTTTAATGCTTGTTTGTGAATAATTTTAGGGAAATAATTTACCGAAGAAAAAAATAAATAGAAAAACCTGGTTGGAGATGAAAATGTGTGCTTCGGGAAAAAATGTTGAGACGGGGTCACAGAACTATTTTTTAATCAAGGTCACAAAATTCCTTTCCCTGGAAACCTGCGCTTTAAGGAAACTTGCTCTCAATTTAAATGCATTGATTTCAAATCCCAGCTCTATCACTTTCTAGATTTTTATCCTTAGAACATTTATTTCATGTTTCTGCGGCTCAGCATCCATATCTATGAAATAGGGAAATAATACTACTACATTTGCCCTTTCTTCTATGTCATTTGTGGCTTGCACCATACCACAAAAACGGCCACCAACCTGTACTTGAAGCCATCTTATCCTCCACTGGTCCTCACATAGACCCATAAATACAGTAAAATTAAAAAAAAAAAACAAAAAAACTAAAAATCATAATAATCTATGCCAATTTTACTTAATGTTTATAATAAAGCAGTAAAAACTGAGGATTTTATTAAATTTTGACTCCTGAGTACATTTATTTTTACTATTCTGTGTGACAATTGGGAGACATGTATATAGCATTTCTGCAGCAAACCAAAGTCACGGTTGCCTGGAACAGAGATTGATAAACTTTTGTTTCTTTCTTTTTTTTTTTTTTAAAGATTTTGTTTATTTATTTGACAGAGAGAGATACACAGCGAGAGAGAGAACACAAGCAGGGGGAGTGGGAGAGAGAGAAGCAGGCTTCCCGCAGAGCAGGGAGCCCGATGCGGGCTCGATCCCAGGACCCTGGGATCATGACCTGAGCCGAAGGCAGACGCTTAACGACTGAGCCACCCAGGCGCCACCTCTTTTTTCTTTTTTTTAAAGATTTTTTATTTATTTGACAGAGAGAGCAACAAAGGGAACACAAGGAGGGGGAGTGGGAGAGGGAGAAGCAGGCTTCCTGATGAGCAGGGAGCCCGATGCGGGGCTCGATCCCAGACCCTGGGATCATGAGCTCAGCCGAAGGCAGATGCTTAAGGACTGAGCTACGTGGGTGCCCCAAACTTTTGTTTCCTTAAGGGGCCAAATACTAAGTGTTTTAGCCTTTGTGGGAAATGTAGTCTCTGTGGCAGCTGGTTACCTTTGTTTGCCACTAGAGCATGAAGGCAGCAAATTAGTAAGTTAATAAGTGAGCATGAACCCAATGAAACTATGTTTACAAAAGCATGTGGCAGGTCAGATTAGGTTTGCTGGGGCTGTAGTTTACCAACTTTTACATGGTTGTTTGAGCTGCAAGCTAAACTAATTTTTTTTTTTTTTGGAAGGAAAAATGGGCAGAAAAAACTGGTTAATCAAGTTTGGGTTTTGCTTGATAGTTTCTCAAAAATAAACAGTTTATTTCCCATCAAACAATTGATAACCTTTGTTGCTGCATATAAAATTTAAGCTTCCAGAGAAAGTTCAACTCAGAAAGCTTGTAGCCACTGCTGTGAGCTTGACAGTGTTTTAGGATCTAAAATTTTATCTAGGAGCAAGGATTTAGGGTGACAGGGTGGAGGACCCTGAACTCATCTCCTCTCACGGACACAACACACTTGCAGCTACCTGTGGAATAGTTTGCCTCTGAAAAGGACCTGAGAACTGCATCAACGGTGCCTCCACAACGCGAGAGGCATCGATAAGGGTAGGAGAGGCAGAGACCCGGTTCCGCCCGGAACTCATAGCGGACAGGGTGACCCCACAGGTGGGAGGGATCCCCAAAACACAGAACACTCCCTCGAAGAGTGAAGGGATTTTGTCCCACACCAGGGGGGCAAGCTCCCCAAATATCTGGTTTTGAAAATTAACACTAGGGAAACCATAGAACTCTAGGGACTATATAAAAGACTTTATAAAAGGGCTTTGAGCACCAATGCACTTGTCTGAAGATCTGGCATAAAAACAACAGATTGAAAAGTGCCTAGAGCATGAAGCAGAGAGACCCACTGACTAATTTGACTGACAGAGGCAGGACGTTGCAGGGGTTTTATGCACGGATATGAGGCCATCTATGCCAGCTCATCCCAACTTGCTGGTGACAGGAACAACAGGGGGCATTTTTGGTGCATGGCCTTTAGCCTGCTAGCACCCTAGGACAGGTCCTGCCTACGCTGCCCTATAATAGGCCTGGATGAGCACCTCACATGCTGGCAACCCGAGCAGAGACCCGGCTGCAATGAGGACAAGCAAGCATCCTGAGCCTGGTCATCTTTGTTCGGCAGCTGAGATATAATTAGCCTGAGTGGGTGCCCTGAGCCTGGCACAACCCACACAGTGGTCTGGCCACCATAGGCCTGGGGGAGTGCCTCAAACCCCCACCATCACTATGCAGCAGCCAACCCATAACTGGGTCAGGCAAGCACCTTGAACACAGGAGAACTATGACCGGTGAGTGCCCAGAGCCCTGCCGATCTCTTGTCGCAGCTGAGCTGTAATGGACCTTGGGGGGGACACAAGGATGAGATGCAATAAGGAGGGACAAGTATTCTGAGCCCTGTCCTCCTTGCACAACAGGGAAGCGGCAACCAGCTCAGGAAACACCCTGAACTGCATCATCCCCATGTAGCAGCTGCTCTATAACTGGGCAGGCAAGCATACTGACTCTTACCCAATCCACAGAGAGACAGCCACAACTGGGATGGGCAAGCATCTCAAACCCCACACTCCCAGAATAGCTAAGCCACAACCAGCCTGGGTGAATGCCCCAAGCCCTGACCTCCCTGGGCCGCAGTCAAGCCCCTATCTCAGCCAGAGGCACACATGGCCCACACGAGGGACAGAGTTCCTGGCTAGTGGCCAAGGCATAATGCGCTTCTGGGCCACATGGAACAGCTCCTAAACAAGACCAGTCCTTCGGGACTGAGCGAGGTAGCCACTTTGCCAAATACATATAGGCAAACACAAAGAGACAGACAAAAAGGGAAGGCAGAGGAATATGTTTCAAACAGAAAGAACAAGGCATCTCCCAAGAAAACCATCCTCATGGAAAGGAGATGAGCAACCTACCTGATAGAGTTCAAAATAATGGTAAAGAAAAAAAAAAAGTGCTCACCAATCTTGGGAGAAGAATGAACACAGTGAAAATTTTAACAAAGAGATAGAAAATATACGAAGTACCAAATAAGAGTTATAACTGAATTAAAATACATCCTAGAGAGATTCAACAGCAGAATGAATGGAATAGAAGCATCAATCCGTGAGCTAGAAGACAAAACAATGGGGCACACCCAGAAAAAGCAGCAAAACAGAGGAATTCAAAGAAGTACAGATCCCTTAAGGGGACCTCAGGGACCTCAATCAGAGTAACATTCACAATATATGAGTCCCTGAAGGAGAAGAGAAAGGGGCAGAGAATTATTTGAAGAAATTATGGCTAGAAACTTCCCCAATCTGGGGAAGGAAACAGATATCCAGGTCCAGGAATCCCCGAGAGTTAACAAACAAAATGAGCCCAAAGAGAAAAATGCCAAGACACATTATGGTTAAAATGGTAAAAGGATAAAGAGAGAATTTTAAAAGCAAGAAAAAAGCCACATATTACATAAAAGGGAAACCCCGTAAGGCTAACGGGATATTTTTCTGCAGGAACTTTACAGAACAGAAAGGAGTAGCATGACATACTAAATGCTAAGAGGAAAAAAATACCCCCAAAAAACAACAAAAACAAAACAAAACAAAAAGCAAAAACACTAACCAAGAATTCTCTATCTGGCAAGATTATCATTCACAATTGAAGGAGATAAAGACTTTTGCAGATAAGCAAAAGCTAAAGGAGTTCATCACCACTAAACCAGCCTTAATGAGGAATGTTACACAGACTTCTCTAAGCTAAAAATGAAAGGAACTTATAAATAAAAAATCATACAAAAATAAAAATATCACTGGAGAAGTAAATAATAAAGGTAGTAGACCAACCACTTATAAAGTATGAAAAGACAGGAATAGTAAAATTATTTAAAAACATAATAATTACTAATGTAATATTGTGTGTCAACTATAGCCAAATAAAAACAATTGAATATTTTAAAAATACAATAATTAGTTAAGAGACATGGAAAATAAGAAGATGTAAAATGCTTCATCAAAATATAAAATGTGGTTAGGGGAGTAAAATTATAAACCTTTGGAATGTGTTCAAAATTAAGTTACTATCAACTTAGACTGTTATACATATAAAATGCTATATGTGAACTTCACAGTTTCCCAAAAGTATAAACTATGGTAAACACACACACACTATATATATGTATATATACACACATATATATCATAGGTATGATACATGTGAGATATATAATGGAATATATAAATGGAATGTTACTCAGCTATATATATATATATATATATATAATAAATTAATTCTAAACATAACCCTAATGAAAATCAAACCACAAGGGAAGAAAGCAACGGAAGAAAGGAACAGAAAAGAATTACAATAAAATAGCAAAAGCAATTCTAAGAAGGACATTTGTAATGATACAGGCCTACCTCAAGAAATGAGAAATCTGAAATAAACTATCTAACCTTACACTTGAAGAACCAGAAAAAGAAGAACAAAGTCCAAAGTTAAAAGGAAGACCATAATAAAGATTACAGTAGAAATAAGATAAATACCATACGATTCAGCAATTCTACTTCTGGGAATTAACCCAAGGAAACAAAAACATCACTTTAAAAAGATATATGTACCCTTATGTTGATTGCAGCATTATTTACAATAGCCAAAATATGGAATGAACCAAAGCATCTGTCAATAGATGGGGAATGAAGAAGATGTGATATATTGTATATATCGTATGTATGATACACGTGAGATATATAATGGAATATATAAATGGAATATTACTCAGCTATAAAAAAATAATGAAATCTTCCATATGTGACAACATGGACGGACTCAGAGGGCATTAAGCTAGGTGAAACAAGTCAGAGAGAGAGAAAGACAAATACTGTATTTCAGTTTTATGTGGAATTTAAAAAACAAAAAACAAAACAAAACCAAAATAGATTCAAATACAGAAAACCGGTGGTTGCCAGAGTGGTGGGATAGATGAAATAGGTGAAGGGGATTAAGGGGTACATTTTCCAGTTTTAAAATAAGTCATGGGAATAAAAAGTACAGCATAGATAATATAGTCAATAACTTGTAATATCTGTGTGAGAGAAAGTAACTACACTTATTGTGATGAGCACTGCATAATGTATATAAAGGTTGAATCATGTACACCTGAAACTAATGTAATATTGCACATTAACTAAACTTACAATAAATGAATTTACATACAAAAATTTTTAAAAATACAAATAAATGCATTTTATAAAGTATTTTTAGTTTTGAAAAGTATTCTTTTCATAAAAGTATTATTGATGTTAACATCTAATGTGTTTGCCTTTAAATTAATGAACAAATAAATATTTTAAGTATTTCTCGCTTTGAATATCTGATATGGGAAATATTGATAAATATAGTCTATATGAAATAGAAACTTTTGGGAGTGTTCCATAAAAGAACTCTGTAAAAGAAGATAAAGAGGTTCTCAGATTAAAATGCTTGAGAATTGCTAAAATAAATTCATATAAATTAAATGTTTAGAACATGGTATATAGCAAGCATAAAAATAATAGTATATGTAAAGATATATTAGATTATTTTGCATGCATTTTGAGAATTATAAATGTTGATAGTGACTTCCTTCGCTGTTTCCCAGTGTTTAAATGTGTACTTCTGATTGACTAGCTTCAGTAATATTGGATTGAGGCCTGCCAGAGGCAAGCAAATGAGATTATAAAAAAAAAAAAAAAAAAAATTGTCCTGAGTTCACTATTTAATGGAATTGTTCATTTGGAAAATGAGAAGGCTATAGGAGGATTTATTGAAAACGTATTGAGAATAATACAGAGTGGATAATAAAGCATATATTCTCTATACTATGTAAAATATACAAGACATATATAATAAATGGAATATAGAAACAGTTTATGCTCAATTTGGAAGAAATATTTTATAATAAAAGGAATTTTATCTTGCTATGTATAGGTGAATTCTTTGTTCAGGAAAAATGGATTTAAAATCCATTTTCTTTCTATACTGTAGCTAGAATGATTGTTTAAATCATAAATTTGTTCTTGATACGTAAAACTCCTAGCTATGTTACTGCAAAAGGTTGATTAATACTAGGTTTGAAAAAGAGATCATATGATGAATTATCATGCAAATGTAAAATTTAGTTGGTTTTACTAAATAGAATTGAAAACCAAAATATGCTTTATTTTTTAAATTTTTAAACATTACTTAATCCAAGGAATTTTGAAATACTGTATAACAAACTTAATTTTTCCCCATAAATGTGGTAAGAATATAGAAAAATTATTATTTCAATGAGAAAATGACTTCCCAACAGTAACATCTATAGGAGAAGGGCTGATTCAGGAACCACAATTACCTAAGGATTTTTGGGGTTTTTTTCTAGTTTTATTTTATTATGTTATGGTATTTTGTATGATAAATACATCTCTAACGATCAGTCTACTAGAGAATATGATTTTAATTAAGCCTGGAATGAAAAATGTGTAACTTACACATTTTCTCCACAAGCACAATTTATAGGTTTTGAATTTTTAATAAATCCCAATGACTGATAATGAAAGTCAAAGTCAAAAGTCAAAAGTCAAAAAAGTACTGTAAATTTCATTTTCTGTCAAAAAATAAATTATTGAACTTAAAATGCAATGGGAATCTTAGACATATCCTGTTATGGAACCAGTATTCAGAAATTACTTCTGTATCTGTGAAGCAAATGTAATAAACTAGGTTATTCCATTTAATGCAATGGGTTTAAGATGAAAAATATGTTTGAAGTGTTTTGGACATACTCTTGCTTTAATCCCTTCTTGCTATTGTTTCAAGTATCAAAATCAATTGGCTACTATATAATGCTATTTGAAATGTAAATTTTCATAGTTTCTTTGGAAGCTCAGTATTTCTATGTCCCACAAAGTACTAGGGATAGTCATTCTCTTTGATCTGCACTTATAGTATTTTTAAAGGTATATCATATGGATATTACTATAAAACTGGAAATATTTTGTGCAAACCCTGTATATCACTGCTTTATCTAAAAGATCCTCAGATTATAGAAGTCCGTTAAAAGGGTCTGAACCCTCTTGATTTCTCTCAATTTGCATAATTGTGATATCAGAACTTGCTTCTATGTGGGAAATGAAAATGTATGAAGTTGACATTTCAAGAAAGATACTAAAGTCGGAAATTAATGTTTTACTTTACTTTTTATCCCTATCTCCTTACTCCAGCAAGGGACAGCAGAAAATTGTTTCTAAATCTCTGATGGTAGATCGCTGTCTCTCGCATCAAGGAAGAAAGAACAAATTATTAGCACATGTAAGTAGAAAAAAACAAAACAAAACATTTCTACTACTAAAAATGGAGAGCTGGGGGGGAAATGGAGATTTTGATATATACAGAGAAATGAAAAAAGTTATAACTGTTTTAATAGCTCATATTATATGAAATGTATGAACTATATCATTTATTAAAAATAAACAAAATACAATAATATTGGGAGGCTTTAGGACCGCAGTCTCACTCATTTGAGAAAGGATGTAAATAAAAAAAGGACATAGAACACATAAATAATGTATTTCATTAAGTTAATATAGATGTATATATGCCTATATGTGTATTCCCTCTCTCTCACACACACGCCCCTCCACAAAGCTTTAATACAACATACATCATGTTGATACATCTCGTTTATTCTCTGGCTATGAGAAATTAAGAAAAGCAAAGATGAATTGACTATATATAAATTCTCTCAATACAGTAAAATTGGAACTTAGTGAGAAAAATCCATTTAAATGAAACAATTTGAATAAATGTTAAACAACACACTCTCCTAGATCATCCCCATGTCTAGATTATCCAAACTGCAATTACTGACTTTTAAAAAAGGTCAAATAAGAGGATTACACTACATAAATCATACTTGTTATGGACAATGCTGAACGTAAAGAAACATTTATAGCTCTAAATGCTTTATTATATTAGAGAGACTGAAATAAATGAATCAATAATTTAAGGAGATAAAAACACCAACGGTGAACCATAATATAAACTATGGACCTTGTGTGGTTATGATGTATTTAAGTGAGATCATCAGTTTTAACAAAGTACCACTCTGATGGGAGATGTTTATATTGGGGAAGGCTATGCAGGTGTGGGGCAGACAGTATATAGAAAGTCTATGTATCTCTGGCCTCAATTTGCTGTGAACTTTCAACTGATCTAAAAAAGTCTTGGGCACCTGGGTGGCTCAGTTGGTTAAGCGACGGCCTTTAGCTCAGGTCATGATCCTGGAGTCCATGGATCGAGTCCTTAATCGGGCTCCGTGCTCGGCAGGGAGTCTGCTTCTCCCTCTGACCCTAACCCTTCTCATGTGCTCTCTCTCATTCTCTCTCTCTCAAATAAATAAATAAAATCTTAAAAAATAAAAAGTAAAAAAATAAAGTCTTAATTTAAAAAAAAATAAATAATGGCAACACACATAAAGTGAACCAAAAAAATTTAAAGATAAGAAATCAATTGAATCTGCTTGTTTTTCTAAAGTATTTAATTTCTTGAAAATATAATAAATGGAAGAAAGGCAAATGTTTGGCATAATAAAAATTTTACAAATCCAGATATAAGGCTGTGTTCCCTTTCAACTTTCTTTGATTTTTCTCTAATTTTGGATACATTTCAAAATATGTGCAGTAAAATCATAAATAAGATAGAAAATGATAAAATAGATAATAAGTGATACAAAAGCAATAGGCTTCAACTGCTCTCTTCTTACCCATTCAGAGGTGTTTACCTTCAGACTTTGAGGCTTTTAAGTCATGCTGATAAATTACTTTGAGTGGCAAAGCTACGTAATTTGGCTAATAGGAATACGAAGCAGTAAAACCATGTCCACAATGCACGACGTAAGGACTATTATGTGTGATGTCAGTGTGTCCTATTATTAGTGATGTTAATACTAATAATTTAAGTGTTGTCCAGCAAACTTTTTCATTGTAAACTTCCTATTTTTGTGTAATTGCTAATTGAGAAATAATTGGAGACATTTATGTAAGTTTTCTGTTCTCTTCAACCTTTTACCCAATAGTTGCCTTTTGTGTCTTAGTTTCATGATTTTTGGATCCATCCTTGTTGTGTATATATGCCTTTTTTATTCTTTTTAGGGTGATAATAATCCATTACGGATAAATTCCAATTTATCCATTCACTATTTGACACGCTTTCAGGTGATTACAGATTTACATAGTTATAAAGAAGGCTGCTATGAGCAGTGATGTTTAGGTCTTTTATCTTTAGTAACTACCTAGAAATGAGGAGGACAGGTTGCATGGCAAACTTATGGTTCACTTTGTCAGAAATCACCAAATACTTTCCAAAGTTTCTATCATCCTTTATTCTAATCAGGACTATATGAGGGTCAAAGGTGACTTTCAACCTTCTGAAGACTTCATTTTTTTTCTTTTTTTTGTCTTTACTTTTAGCCATTCTAGTCAATGAGTAGTGGTATCTCTGTTTTTAATTTTCATTTTCCTAATGAATAATTGAGTGTTTTTCATCTATTTTCCATTCATATCTCCTTTTTTTTTTTTAAGATTTTATTTATTTGACAGAGAGAGAGACAGCGAGAGAGGGAACACAAGCAGGGGGAGTGGGAGAGGGAGAAGCAGGCTTCCCGCGGAGCAGGGAGCCCGATGCGGGGCTCGATCCCAGGACCCTGGGATCATGACCTGAGCCGAAGGCAGACGCTTAACGACTGAGCCACCCAGGCGCCCCATTCATATCTCATCCTTGCTAGAGCATCTGTTCAACTCTTTAACAATTTTTTAGTTGGCTTTTTTTCCCTTATGAATGAGTGTAAGAATCCTTCATAAACTCTGGGTATAAATCTTTTAGAGATAAGCATTTGCAAATATATTCTCCCAAGTATATAGCAATTGATTCTTTATTAGTAGTTTTGAAAATAATTTATCTTTGGGGCGCCTGGGTGGCTCAGTCATTAAGCATTTGCCTTCAGCTCAGGTCATGATCCCAGGGTCCTGGGATGGAGCCCTGTGTCGGGCCCCCTGCTCAGCTGGGAGCCTGCTTCTCCCTCTCCCACTCCTCCTGCTTCTGTTCCCTCTCTCACTGTGTCTCTCTCTGTCAAATAAATAAATAAAATCTTAAAAAAAAAAGAAAATAATTTATCTTCATAATGACATCTTATTGAAGAGCCAAATATTTATTTAAAGTATATCTCTTTTTTAAAAAGTTAGGTTTCACTTGTTTTATGCCTTAAGAATTCTTTCCCTGTCACATTATATTTCTCCAATGTTTTCTTTCAACTTGTATGTATGTTTGGCATTAGATTTAGGCATGATTTTTCATTTTTTTAAAATATGGTGCCCATCAGGTCCAATCTGTTGAAAATACTACCTTTTGTTGTTAAATTACTTTGGCACCTTTGTCAAATTAATTCATCACATATGTGTAGGCCTATTTCTCTAATTTATCCATATGCTTATTCTTATGATAAGCTACAATAATCAAAAAGGTAGGCTATTAAGTGTAAATTTTGAACTCAGGTCATGGGGTCTTAGTTATGTAATTCTTTTTCAGAACTTTGGTCCATTGCACTTCCATATACATTTTTAATCAATTGACCAGATCTGTAATAGTCCTGCTGGAAATTTTATCGGGCTCACAATGAATTTCTAGATGAATTTTGGGAGAAATGACATCTGAACAGTTTTAAATCTTTCAATTTATGAATATAGTATAGCTCTCCATTTATTTTGAGTTCTTTCTCTCATTGACGTTACAGGTTTCAACATATAAATCTGGCATATATTTTCCTATAATTACTTCATATCTTTCAATGTTTTTGGAAACATTATTGGCTTTATTTCAATTCCATATGTAATTACTTAATTTTATTGTAACAAGAAATAAAACTCAGTTTGATTATTGCCTTGTATCCTGCAACTTTACTACACTGGACTCATGGTTTCTCTTAGTATTCAAGGAAATGACAGAAGTTTTGTTTTTGTCTATAAAATAATTGTGCTCTCATTCTTTTCCATAAAATAACTTATTATTTACTTTGAATCAGGTTTTTATAATCAGGGATATCTAGTAACACAGGTTTGGAGCCATTAATGGTTTCCAAAGTAAACTTGAATGGTATTGAGTTATGATAAACCAAGACTCAATATAATTATATGCCCATATGTGGGAGGTACATTCCATAGTAGAGTTTTTGAGGTTAAATTCTTTGTAGAATACAGTATTTACTAAAGGATAAATTAAAAATTAAAATGTTCTAATAGGAGCATATTTAGATATTGATAAATATGTGTACTTAATATATACAATTAAAGTCCCATGTTAACTGCCAAAATTATTTAGAACCTATACTCAAAAAATACTCTTCCTGAAAAAGTATTTTATCATTGACATTGTTTAGAATTGACAACAAATACTGAGAGTAAAAAGTAGATCATTTTTTAATTGATTTTAATATTGGTTTAAAATTTAGGTAACTCACTTCTTGTTGTTTAAACTCAGAGCAAATCATTTCCATCATATCAAATCTGATGTGTCACTTCCTAGCCAATCTTTCTTTAGTTATTAGCAGGAAATTTAATGTCTGCAATGACTTCTTGTTCACCTGACATTAAGTAGTTAATTAAAGATACCAATTCTTTGAGAGAATTACATACATGCTTTTTAATTTTATTTTGGCAATCAATATAGGGCAAATGTAGTCAAATAACACCAAATGTAAAGTTATACATATTCCATTTAAAGAATAGTAAGAATCTAATATTGTTTTGCAGTTAAGTTTTAAGGTTAAAATATGCTGAGGATTTCCCTGCATCAAAACTTTGCATTAAGAATTCTTTATCATATCAATGAAAAAATAAAAAGTCAAAAGTTAGTTAAAAGTATATAATGGGTTCAAGAAAGGAGTATGTGGTTGAAATAATTATCAAATATAACATCAGATTGAGAGATTTATAAAGCCAAATTTCATTTTTTATTATACATGTCACAGATCCTGTATACACAAGTGTCTTCTTGTAAATATTTCTCATGTTTTATCTTATCTGTAAACATTAATTGGTTTTAAATTTTAATATAAAATACTTTCTTTATGAAACATTAAATCTGTTTCACAATAATATGTATTGAATGCATTGAGAGTATGGTGGCATATTTGTAGCCCATTGGGTTCTATTTATTAATGAATTAGACACCAACTGCATGTTTATTTTTCATAAAATGTGTTCATGAAAGGCACAGATAACCCCAACATTAAATAAATCACATACTTCTTATATGCCAGGAAAGCCAGTATTCTCATATGTAAGTAACACTGCAGAATGCCCTGAGAGAATATAGTTCTTATATTACTATGTCAGCAAAAAATATTCATGTTTAGCAGTGTTATGCCGGAAGTTGAATTTTCTAAAAGATATACTCAAGCTTTTCCAATATTAGCACAGCTATAGACAGTTATCTGTAGCATACCGGTAATGTCACAAGTGTAGAAAGTGCAACCTTCTAACCCCCTAAACATGAAATTATTTGAAAAACTGTGCATGTGTTTTGTATACTCACTTAGAAGAGTGAGGATCAATAGCTTCAGTCAAAGTGATATTTGTATGTTGATTCCAGAAAAATGTTATATATCCCCACACAGCATTAAATACTCTTATATGCAATGTCTTACTCCTTAGGAATGTCTGATGTTTTTTCATAATTATATGTAATTCTAAGTAGTTGAAATTCCTCAACGTATCAGCTGCCTTAATGTTCTTTATTCTTGAAGGACACATACAATGAATACATGCCATTTTCAAGCGTTTATTTGATTTTACTTCACTTGAGTCTCTTATGTTCTATGTTGACAAACCCACTGGCATCACTACAGGATTTCTATGTGTCTTACATGAAATTGTAAGATGTTTAACATTCACATTGACAATTCTAAATTACTTTATTGTATGGCAAAATAATCAAGTTTGCTTCAAAGTCATAACTTCAACATTTCTAAGTAAATCTCTAATATCTAATCTATTTATGGTCAATTTTAGATTATCATGCTAAATCTAAACATCACACAAGTCCATCAGTATCAAAATTGACTTTATGTTGACACATATTGGGACACTAACTTGTGTTCAAGGGTAAAACGGAATATTTTGAGTAATCTCTGTGCTATATCCAAATATTTTAATTCATTTGTTACTTCACAAGCTGTGTTATACACAAAAGGAAGAACTTATTAGCAAGAAAATAAAAACACCCCCATAAGGCAAGTACTAGACATCTTTTTATAGGAGGACTATTCTACCACAAGATAAAAAGTAAACAGCAGAAAATCAAATATTTCTAATGCAAATGGGATTATGAAGGTATTAATTATCCTAATGTCTGTGACTTAGGAAACTTTCATGGGAAATGATGCCCTAAAGATCCTATTGGCTTAAAGTCAAGAAAAGAAAGCACTCCAGGGGTGGACATGGCTCTAAACTGAAAGCATGGAACTACCATCATAAGTATTCAGAATTCTTTTAGGGAGTATTATAACCATAAAAATCATGGTTTATTTATATAGTATTGCATGGTGATAGATATAACATAATCTATAATATAACAGTACAATAAACCCAATAAATTACCAATTTTCTGAAATTAATATAATTAAATTTTCTCAAGAACAAATTCCTTTTTTTTTTAAGATTTTATTTATTTGGGAGAGAGAGAGCGAGCACACCAAGGGAGAGTGAGAGGGAGAAGCAGACTCCCCGCTGAGCAGAGAACCTGATGCGGGACTCAACCCCAGGACCCTGGGATCATGACCTGAGCTGAAGGCAGACGCTTAACCAACTGAGCCACCCAAGTGCCCTCAAGAACAAATTTCTTTATAATTTATGTTAAAAAGATATTACCTTCTCTCACCTATCATAATCCACTTGTAGAGTTTAATTAACACAAGATAAACACTGACAATCATTTATGGGCTGATAGTTATCAGCGGAAATACAAGTAAGAGTGAGCATAAATGGACTTAATTATTTGCTTATCTTTTATCTTTTTCTTAAATAATAGAAAATATGTATAATTATGCTTGTGAAAAGTTTGTAAAAGAGTAGCTGATGCTCATAGAGAAAAGGTTGAAGTTTACATTACTTTTGATAGATTGCTTAATGTTTAATTATGATATGCAATAGAATAAGTGTAGGATATACTAGAGTTATAACTTGTGCTTATTTTGTCAAGAATTCCATCAAGATTTTGTTTTTAAACCTAAAATGATTTCTATAGTTCAACAGATTTTATTTTCGACAGTAACTTCAACTTCCATTATAGAATTCTTTATCTTAAGACCACGGCTGTAGCTTTTTTAACTATCAAGGTTTATCTCCCATAGAAATTTCTTGATCCAATCTAGTTTCAAGACTGTTTGCTCATAGAACCCAACAAATGAAAGAAAACAAAAGTGAGGAGATGGCTTTAAAGTACACCCAAACCTCGGTGGACATCTGTGACCAATGGAATATAGCAGAGTGATGATGCATAGCTTCTGGGGCCAGGCAGTAAATGGCTATATAGCTTCTACCTAGGTATCTTTTCCTTGGAAGGCCTGACCTTGGAATGGAAAGGCCCCTTGTGGTAATATTCAGGCTGACAGGCCCAGCTAATCCCCCTGCTGACCATCAGCACCTATAATAAGACATGGGAGAGAGTAATCCTCCAAACGTTTCTAAGCCTGGATTTGAGTGTTCACCTGTGTTCCAGACACCATGGAACAACAATTAAACAGTCTCATAGGTCTTTTCTGAATTCATGATGAACGGAAATGGAGAGATAATAATTACTGTTTATAGAGTCTGAGGGCTGGGGTCACTGGTTGCACAGCAGTAGACTGATGTTTCTATGTGGCTCTTGTTGTGAGTTTGAGTTGACGATGGTGCCCGTGCTCTTCCTGCTACCACCACACTTGTCCCCCAGCCCCCACAAACTCAGCCCTGACTACTTCTTGCTTCAGTGACAAGGTTTAGGAGCTCTGATGTCCATGCTAGCTCCAGTGTCAGGGAGGAAGACTGAGTTTGCACCAAGAAATATATGCCCAGAGTGATGATTCCTGCAACAATGGCTACAAGTATGTTGCATCCAGTGGTGAAAGAGAAATGCTAGATCCAGTGGCATTTTGGGTCCCATTTATATATAATTTCATTACAAATCATTTTTTGCTTAGATTACTCATGATTAAAATAAACTTTTTTCCAGTTTTTTTTTTTCATTGAGCTATAACTGACATATAACATTATATTAGTTTCAGGCATACATCATAATGACTTTGTATTTGTGTATGCTAAAAATGATCATCTTAATAAGTCTAGTTAACATTTATCACCATGATTATTATAATTTTTTTTCTTACAACTTAAGATCTTCTCTCTTAGCAATGTTCATATATAATACAGTATTAACTATAGTCCCCTTGCTGTACCTTGTATCCCTAAGACTTATTTCATAACTGAAAGTTTGCACCTTTTGACCCCCGTCACCAATCTCATCCACCTTCCCATCCTTTTCCAGTGGTTGACATGGATAATTGACATGGATCACTGTGTAAGTTTAAGGCCTATAGAATGATGGTTAGATTTACATATAGTATGAAATGATTAACACAATAGGTTCAGCTAAACCCATCTTCTCATAGATAAAAAAGGAATAAAGGAAAACATTTTCTCCTTGTGTTGAGAACTCTTACGGTTTGCTCTCAACGACTTTCCTATACATCGTAAAACACCGTTAACTACAGTCATCATCCTGTACATTACATCACTAGTACACTAGTACTGGAAGTTTGTATTTCTTGACCATCTGCCTCCAATCCCTCCCCAACCTTCCACTCCCGCCCCCCCAACACCTTGATAAATGGCATTTGAGAAACACGAAAAAGACCTCCATGTTTTCTGAGCGTTCAGTTGTAAGGGAATTGGTGCCATTTATCAATAGAGAGTACGAATAGGAATTGAAATGAGAAGATAAGGTCAGGTGCCTTTGAGAAAGTCAAAAACAAATGCCAAGCAGATAGTGTGATAAATGGGTCTGAAGCTCAAGGGAGAGAGTTCATGCGGATAATATAAACTCTTGAGTCCTCTGCTTAGACATGGAAATATAAACCATAGATGTGAGCGAGACCATATCAGGAGAGCTGTTAGAGGAGAATTGCTCAAAAGAGGCACTGTTGACATTATGGGCAGGACGGTTTCTTTTTATGTGGGGCTGTCATGTGCATTGCAGGGCATTAAGCAGCATTCTGGGCCTCCACCCACCTCATGCTGCTAGCACCCCTAGTTGTGACAGCTAAAATGTCTCCAGTTATTGCCAAATGTCCCTTGGAGCAAAAACACCCCTAGCTGAGAACCACTGGATTAGAGTAATAAGGGGAAAAAAAGATCCCTTTTAATATTCTTATATTAACTATATCTGCCTATATTGTTAAAATGAAGACCATTCTTGAAGTTTCTCCAAGCAGACAAAACAGTTAAGCCACATAAGCAAAACCTCATCCAGCTGTTCTGCATGAACATAAGCAAAACTTAGGTTACTTTCTGTAAATGCCGCTGATAATCATAAAATGAGTCATCTATCTAAAATGGTGTAAAATAGTTACTTAAAACCAATCCTCTGCCGTCTGGGAACTCCACTGTAAGAACCACTGTGAGGGTAAACGACTTACTCATTTTCCACTTTACAAGCCCTTCTGTAACTTCATGCCTCGGAGCTTCATGCCAGTTTCAGGTTTGAAGTCTCGTTTCAAGTTTGTTTCTCACTAAGTATAATACTCATCAAATAAATGTCTTTGCATCTTTATTTACAATAAGATTTTAATGTATATGTGTTTCTGTAAAAGCTTTTAAATTCTTTGTTGTCCATAAAGTCTCTTTTCAGAGACTATTCTCCAGTGTGTATTTCGTTTCTATGAATGACCTTTAATTTAGTGGCAATTTATACATAATTGATCAATATTTGGGGCAAAACAACTACACTGTTCTTTCATCATCTGAGCCTTAGTTCTGTTCAATTTTTTTAAGGATAACTAGTGTGACTGTTAGTCCTCAAAATAATTTGGATATTCTTAGAAAATCCTATTTTACATGAGATACATAAATCGGTTAAAAACCTTTTTCTACTTCTTTTGCTAATGTGATTTTTCTTGTTTCTCTTTGGGAGAGACCCTGACGGACTGAATTTCCAACTAAAACCTTGCATGACTCTGCCCCCTACTGGTCCTTCTTGCTCCCCCACCCCTCCAATACCCAAACTACATAACCAATGGCTGCTAACTCCAAGAACAGTTCTTTCCACTTCTGAGAAAATTTTTTGGACAGCTATGTCCCACACATTAGTTGACTTCTCTTACTAAGAACTAAAATTCTATCCTTCTTCCCCATAGTAGAGAACTCCTGTAGAGACAAATAAAGGTCTATATTTAATACTGTGGTTGATTTTCTTTCACAGTTTATTTGTATGTGGTCTGTCCTTGGTCATTCTTGATTGAAGATTGTCAATTTTGGCAATACTTTTTAGTTTTGGTGGTCACTTCTATTTTGTTTTCTATTTTATTTTTACTCTTTATTTCATGGGAATTTTTTTTTTTTTTACCTTTTTGAGTTGGAGATTGTCCAATCAGGTCCTACGAGGAGCGGATGTCAAGATGGAATTACATGTGTATAATATATTCCGAAGAAATGCTTTGGAAGGGTAAAAAGAATCAGGATCAAGCAGAGACCACAATGTGGATGTGGCATCTGTGAAATGAGAGTGGGCAGGA
This sequence comes from Leptonychotes weddellii, assembly GCF_054177405.1. Taxonomy (NCBI): domain Eukaryota; kingdom Metazoa; phylum Chordata; class Mammalia; order Carnivora; family Phocidae; genus Leptonychotes; species Leptonychotes weddellii. Next base: position 7,454,349 of record NC_138370.1, read on the forward strand.
AGGAGGATTTGAGAGGAGGAGCTTCTGGCCAAAATGCAGTTCTACGAAAATCTCAGCCAGGATGGTAGGGAGCTCCAGAGCAAAGATTGCCCAATAAAGAAGTCCCATACTGAGCAAGGATGGTTCAGCCCTTGTATCACCGCCTCAATCAATTATTGGTTTTATAAAGATCAGGAAGAGTGTGGACTTGAAGTGAACACTGCAGCAGATAGGATAATGACAAACTGGAAGCTTTTTGCCAGCCACCCTTCCCTGGGCAGATACCCTTTCCCCAGTAGTTCTACATGAAGAGCAGTATGAGCGGTACACCTCCAGTGAAACCACAGTCCACCCCAAACGTTTTTGCGATGCAGCACACCCGTGTTTCCCAGAGGCCCTTTTTCCTGAGGGAAAAATACTAGAGTTCAGAGAGGAGCTAAGTCCCATCACTGCGGTTGGTTATGAAGCAACGTCTCTTTCTTTAATCCTGCCTTTTACAGGGCTCACCCTCCACAATCACCTCTGCTGTTCTTGATGGCTTACTTGGTGATCTGATCTAAACTCTCATTCGTAAAGAAAATGAGAAGGCCTTGGAAATGATACCATTCTCAGACCTGGACGGCTGCATGGTCCGTTCACTATTAGAATTGAACTAGTGAGCACCAAGTGGTGTTAAAGTGGATTTCCTGAGACACACAGGCATTTCTCCTTGCCTCCACTGTGTCAAAACTGCATTACCTTCTGCCGATGAGAGTAAATTATCCTTGGCAGTTACTGTGGGGCTAACCTGACTGTGCAGGATGAAGGAGACTGTAGAAGTCGGTGGGTAGAGCTTCAGGCCTGACATCTGTGAAATGAGAGGGATGGAAGCAGGATTGGGTAGGATTCCCCTCAGGCCAGTAAATGGAGAGTGTTCCAGAGTAAAGATTGCCTGTTAGAGTTGCCTCTTGCTGTGAAGGAATGAGCTGGGAAGGGATGGCCCACACTAGTGCCCCTGCTGTGTTCAGTCATTGTCTGTGAGATCCTGGGGATAATATGCCCTTGGCATGAACACAATGGATGTGACAGATCCAACATTACAGCATCTGCAGTCTGTCCAGCAACTACCCCCTCACTGCAGAGTCATGTGAAGGAGGTCAGTACTGCACACTCCAACGTCACCTGAGGTTCACATCCATCAAATGTTTATTCTTCCTAAGCAGAGGCATTTATAGCTTTAATCTCCCTGTAAATACTTGGTTGGTTGCATCTCATCCATTTTTAAAGATAGCATTTTTTATTATCCTTCATGTGTATTTTCTAATATTAAGACATCTCTAAATATTTAGAAGAATTTATATTTATATTAAAATTTTTATTTCTCTAGGATTCTTTTCTAAATTACATCTACATGTATATTTAATATATAAATATATTTAAAGAATATATCCAATATGATAATTCTGATTGTTGAATACTTACAGGGGCCTCGTTGAGTGTTAAATGCATGCAAGAAAATAACGTTTTTTTGAATTGTTGGTTTTACTATTTATGTAAGATACACATGCTATTAATTTTATTCTTGAAACTCATATACTTAACATTTGTTTATTTTTGACCTCTCAGTGGTTGAGGGGCTTGCCTTTAATTCTTCCCTAGGAAGATGGATTTAAAATTCTTCTGTTAAATCTATTAACTTCAAATTACACAAAACTAGAATCATCGTGTTACATATGTAAAAGCTCCAAAGTGTTCTATTTGTAGGGTGAATTAAACACTTTAATACTATGTAAAGATAATAGTGTTTCCTAGTAATAACTCTTTATTTAAATGCATTTTGTCTGATCTTAACTTATTTAGATTGATTTTTTAAAATCAGCTTTTGAATTTCTTACAGTTAGGATATATTGGTGGTAAATTTGTTCATGTTAAATTTTTAATATGAAAAACTATTTTCTCTCAGTGCTTTAAAGATGTTTTTCCACTGTCTGCTGTCTTCAACCTTTGCTGTTTGGAAATTAGTTGTCTTTATTTGTTGTAGTTTGCCTCCTGTTGGTTTTATTTTCTGTGTCTTACTTGTAGACCAATTTCATGATAACATAGCTAGTTGTAGATTTATTTCTATCCTGTTTGGCACCTGTGGAGCTTTTTGAAACTGATGGATTCTGGGAAATACTTTGAGATTTTATCAAATACTACTGCCTTTTGTTATCTATTCTATTACCATCTTCTGGGACTCTGATGTCACACTCTTAGTTTACTTGTAGTTTAATCTGACTAAATGGTCCCATTTTAGATGTCTGTTAGATGTATTCTGAGTAATATCTTCAATTCTATTTTTAACATAACTAATGCTCTCTTCAATAGTACCTAATCTAATGTTTAAACCATTATATTTCTAACTTCAACTTCACACGCACACACAAAACTCACACATACCCCTAATACTTCTAGAACATTTCCTGAAATTATATTTGTTTTGATTTTAAAATGCCCTGCCTTCTGATAGCTTATTTTTTCTCAGTTTTGATATCCTTTATATTGTAAAAGAAATGAGACTTCTTTTACGTTATATTTTATATACTTCCAATATCTTAGGTCTTTGTTTAAGTCTGATTATGGGACTTCTTTCTGCTGACAGATTTTGAAGACCTATTTCCTACTCATTGATTTACTGCTTGCTTTTATATTTTTCAGCTCTTGTTCGTGTTTTTAATCTTGTCTTTTGGAAACTGTTTGAGTCCTGAATTGAGGGTGCTTTTCTTCTAGAATGTGTTTTATTGTGTGTTCTATTAACTGTTGGCAGTATTACCAACACAAGAAACTAAAATTTTCTTGGTGTTTATGAGCCCAACAGTATTTTAAATTCAAATTCAAAATTCACATGAGAGATGGTTAAAAATTTTCAGGTGAGCATTTATTTTTTTTTAAACTTTAATCCATATCCAGGCCTGAGAGAAATAATATTCCCTATCATCTTCATTTGTGAATTATTTTTATTTTCTTGATCTTACATCTTATTTTCCTCTAACTGAACAACAACATAGTCAAAAGGTGAAGTGTAGATCCTGAACCTGGATTACCTATGTTGAAACCTATCAACCATATACTAACACTTAATTCAAATAGCTTACCTTACTCTTTCTGCTTCAAATTCTTCAATCTGTAAAACCAAGATTATAGTGGTTATAATGAGGATTAAGTGATTTAGAACAAAATTCCTAGAACTTTGTTCCTAGACAATGTTCCTAGAACTGTGGCTGGTACATTAAATGTGGTCAAACATACATGAATGTGGTAGTCCTCATTGTACACTGATATATACTGGAGAGCTAAGATCTATGACTTCCTTTTTTAAAGTTTTTATTGTAATTCCAGTTAGGTAATATACAGTGTTAAATTAGTTTCAGGGATACAATTAGTGATTCAACAATTCCATACAACACCTGGTGTTCATCACAAGTGAGCTCCTTCATACCAATCACCAACTCATCCCCATACTATCCCCCCTCTGGTAACCATCACTTTGTTCTCTATAATTAAGAGTCTGTTTCTTGATTTGTCTCTCTCTCTTTCCCCTTTATTCATTTTATGGCTGAGTAATATTCCATTGTGTGTGTGTATATGCACTACATCTTCTTTATCCTTCCATCAATCAATCAATGGACACTGGGCTGCTTTCATATTGTGGCTATTGTAAATAATGGTGCTGTAAACATAGGGATATATGCATCCCTTGGGATTAGTGTTTTTGTATTCTTTGGGTGGAAAGTAAGTAGTGCGATTGCTAGATCATAGGGTAGATCTATTTTTAACTTTTAGAGGAAGTTCCATACTGTTTTCCACAGTGGCTGTACCAGTTTGCCTTCCCACCAACAGTGCAAGAGGGTTCCTTTTTCTCCACAACCTCAACACTTGTTTCTTGTATGTTGATTTTAGTTATTCTGACAGGTGTGGGGTGTCATCTCATTGTAGTTTTGATTTGTATTTTCCCAATGTTGATTGATGATGGTGTTGGGGAAAACTGGACAGCAACATGTGAAAGAATGAAAATGGACCACTTTCTTCTACCATATACAAAAGTAAATTCAAAATGGATGAAAGACCTAAATGTGAGACAGGAATCCATCAAAATCCTAGAGGAGAACACAGACAGCAACCTCCTTAACATCAGCTGTACCACCTTTTTTCTAGATAGGTCTCCTGAAGTAAAGGAAACAAAATAAAAAAAACGGTTAGGACTTCATCAAAATAAAAAGCTTTTGCACAGCAAAGGAAAAAAATCACTAAAATTAAAAGGCAACCTACTGAATGGAAGAAGATATTTACAAATGACATATCTGATAAAGAGTTAGTATCCAAAATATATAAAGAACTTCTAAAACTCAACATCCAGAAGACAAATAATCCAATTAAAAAACAGGTAGAAGGGCGCCTGGGTGGCTCAGTCGGTTAAGCGACTGCCTTCGGCTCAGGTCATGATCCTGGAGCCCCTGGATCGAGTCCCGCATGGGGCTCCCTGCTCAGCGGGGAGTCTGCTCCTCCCTCTCCCGCTCCCGCCTCTTGTGCTCTCTCACTCTCTCTCTCAAATAAATAAATAAATAAAATCTTTAAAAAAAAAAACAGGTAGAAGACATAAACAGACATTTTATATTTGGATGATCTATCCTTTGATGTAAGGATGATGTTAAATTACCCTACTGCTATTGTACTACTTTCAATTATATCCTTTATGTTTATTAATAGCTGCTTTGGGTTGGGTGCTCCCATGTTGAGTACATAAATATTTATAATTATTATATCTTCTTGTCAGATTGTTCCCTTTATGATTATGTAGTGTCCTTCTTTGTCTCATTACGATCTTTGTTTTAAAGTCCATTTTGTCCAATGTAAGTATTGTTACCTTGGCTTTCTTTTCACTTTCATTTGCATGATAAAGCTTTCTCATCCCTTCACTTTGAATCTGCATGTGTCTTTAGGTCTGAAATGAGTTTCTTGGAAGCAGCATATAGATGAGTCTTGCTTTTTTTTATCCATTCAGTAACCCGAGGTCTTTTGATTGGAATATTTGGTGCATTACAAAGTAATTATTGATAGATATGTTGCCATGTTGTTACTTGTTTTACAGTTGTTTTTGTGGTTCTTCTCCGTTCCTTACTTCCCTTTCTCTCTTTTCTCCTGTTTTAATGGCTTTCTTTGGTGATATACTTGGATTCCTTTCTCTTTATTTTTTTGCATTTCTATTATGGGTTTTTAAACTGTGGTTACCATTAGGTTTATATATATAAGATCTTATGCATACAGTAGTCTATATTAAATTGATGGTCACTTAAGTTGGAACTTATTCTAAAACAATATATTTTTACTCCCCTTTCCCTAGGTATTTTAGGTATATGGTGTCATAATTTACATCCTTTTATTTTGTGAATCCCTTGACTGACATTTATAGATTTACTTAATTTTGCAGCTTGTGTGCTTTCTACTTTTCATATTCCTGCTTATGGTCTTTCTTTTCCACTCAAAGAATCCCCTTTAACATTTCTTATAGGGCTGATTTAGAGATGATGAATTTTTCTGACTTTTGTTTGGGAAACTCTATTTCTCCTTGTATTCTACATGAATCTTTGCTGGATAGAGTAGTATTGGTTGTGGATTTTTTTTTTTTTTTTTTTTTTTTAGCACTTTGAATATATCGTGCCACTCCTTTCTGGCCTGCAAAGTTTCTGCTAAAAATCCACTGATAGCATTATGGCATTCTCTAGTATGTAACTTTTCTCTTGCTGCTTTAAAAATTCTCTTTATCACTACTTTTTACCATTTTAATTATTATGTTTCTTAGTGTGTACCTCTTTGGTTTGATTTTGTTGGGGGCCCTCTGTGTCTCCTGGACCTGGATTTCTTTTTTTTTTTCTTTTTTTAAGATTTTATTTATTTATTCATGAGAGACAGAGAGAGAGAGAGAGAAGCAGAGGGAGAAGCAGGCTCCCAAGGAGCAGGGAGCCCGATGCGGGACTCGATCCCAGGACTCCGGGATCATGACCTGAGCCGAAGGCAGACGCTTAACCGTCTGAGCCACCCAGGCGCCCTGGACCTGGATTTCTGTTTCTCTCCCCAGATTTGGGAAGTTTTCAGCTCTTACTTCTTCAAATAAATTTTCTGCCCCTTTTTCCCTCTCTTCTCCTTCTAGGATTCCTTTAGTGTGAATATTATTACACTTGATGGTATTGATGAGTTCCCTTAATCTATTCTCATTCTTATTTTTTTTCTTTCCCCTGTTCAGCTTAATTACTTTCCATTACTTTAAACACTGATCTGTTTTTCTGCTTCCTCTAGTGTACTATTTATTCCCTTTAGTGTATTTTTTAATTTTAGTTATTAAATTCTTCATCTGATTGGTTCTGTTCATGTTTTCTGTCTCTTTGTTGAGGGTCTCACTGAGGTCCTTCACTGTTTTCTCAAGTCCATTGAGTATCTTTATGGCCATTATTTTAATTTTCTGTTAGGCATAATACTTAACCTCTGTTTCATTTAGCTCGCCTGCTGTGATTTTTGTCCTGTTTGTTCATTTGGGACATATTCTTATTTCCTCACTTTGTCTAACTCTGTTTCTATGATTAGGAAAGTCACTACATCTCCTGCTTTTGAAAGTAGTGGCCTTACGAAGAAGAGGTTCTATAGTGCCTTGTAGTGCAATGTCCCCCGTTCATCAGAACCCGGTACTTCAAGGGTGTCTCCTGTGTGTATTGCATGCACCCTACTGTTGAGGCTGAGCTATGTTTGCCTTCAATGCAGTCATCTGTGATGGTTCTCTGTCTATTCTGGGCAGGGTTTTGTCACTCTGCTGTTAGTGGGCCAGTTTCAGGTGCCTTTGGTTTGAATTGATTCAGACCAGGCATTTGCCAGAGCTGCAGTCACACAAACCACAGCTTACTGTCTGTTTGTTGTTCCCTGAAAGACTTTCACTGGTGGGTGGGGCCTGTAGTCAGACCAGATGCTAACCCCCAGCTCACTGCTAGAGCCACAGTGGATCTGGTGTGTGTGGTTATTTTCCCCTCTTCCCAGAGCAGGAGTCACTTGGGAGTGATGCCAGCCCCTGTTGGGGATGCTTGCATGATGCCATACTTGTGGAGCTACTTTGAATGGACTTCTGCCAAGGGCAAGCTCACAGGAGAATGCAAGGACGGGTATATGCTGTTAGCAAGTTTTGCACTGGTCTGCTGTGGGAGGGACCTAGAGTGCCTTGGAAAATTTCTGCCAAGGATGGGTTAGATGGCAGGTCTATCGGAGAAAGCAGGGGTGGGGTTCAAGGTGTTAATATTTTTTGTGGATCTGCTGGGTAGGGGTAAACCTGTAGCCATTTTGGAAAACTGCCAAGGATGGGTTTGAAAGTCAGGTCCTCAGGACCTGGGGCAGGCAATGGGACACTGTTAGCAAGCTAGGTGGAGAGGTTTTGTGCCTGTTCCTGCAGGTGTCTATACATCTAGGCTGGGGAGTTGGGGAGGGAAATAGCGCATGCCAGCTCTTTTGTTCTTGGAGAAGTTTTCTAAAGATCCCTGCCTCTCCAGCATATGTGTGAGATTAGTAAATAAATCTTCCTGTATACTGCAGCCATTTTTTTAAGCTGCTCTTTCTATGTTGTATCTGTGGGGTTGTTTGATATGCTGTCTCTTTAAGGGTGGGGACTCTTTTTCCTATTGCCCTCTGACTTTCCCAGAGCCCAGCTGCTGAATTTTTAAAGTTCTAGGTGTTAAACCCCACTGACTGTTAAAACAAAACAAAACAAAACAAAACTGGCAAAGTTAAGTCCCTTTCGTTTTCAAAGCCAAATGTGGCAGGGATTTTTCTTCCCAGTGCAGGTCCCCCATGACTGGGATGCCTGGGATGGAGTTTGCTCCTCTCCTTTCTCTGTACCTGTGGTATCACTCCCGGGAGAGTCTCCTCAGTCACTTTGGTTCCTGCCTGTCTCTCTGACCTTCCTACCATTTTCAGTGCGGCCTTTTCTCTATGATTAACTATGGGGAGTCTGTTCTGCCTGTCTATAGGTAATTTTCTGGGTTATTTACACGGATGTGGGTGTTACTATATATATCTGTGGGAGGAGGTGAGCTTAGGATCCTCTTATGCCACTATCTTTCTCAGAATCCCCTAAGGTTTTATAACAAAAATTATATCAGCTCAACATACCCTTCTAGGTACTGGCCCAGTTTTCTACTGCTTTTCACAGTAAAACTTATTTTTTTTTAATTGTCTTGATAAGGATCTATTTTGTCATCTCTTTTTTTTTCCCCCTTAGGTCTGTCCAACATACCAGATAGGTTGCCATGACCTTCACTCCCTGGGCACTGTTTTGCTAAATCACAGCAAGCATATTGTGATATCTAGCAAAAATATCCTTGTCTTACTTTGCTTGAACCCTTATTTAGTAGCTCCTTCCTAATTGGGATTCCTATTTTAGTTTCTGTAACACTAGCAAGTTCAAGTTTTTATTTTTACATGCAATTTACAAGACTGTCAGGTACTGTTCTAAATGCTGAAGATGTGCCAAGGAATAAAACAAGTGCACAAATACATACATACACATATGTGTGTGCACATACATAAGTAAATTTTTTTACCATGTTAACCACTTTTAAGCGTACAGTTCAATGGAAATAAATACATTCATAATGTGCCGCCAACACCACTATCTCCAGAATTATTTTTTCAACTTGAAAACTCAAGCTCTATACCATTAGATAATAACTTCCCGGTCTCTTCTCCAGCCCCAGCCAAGCACCATTCTCCTTTCTGTTTCTGAGGTTTGGGCTATTTTAAGTACCTCATAGAGTTGGAATCATGCAGTATTTATTTTTTCCTGACAGGCTTCTATTACTTAGCATAATGTCTTCTAGGTTCATCCATGTTATAACATGTCAGAATGTCCTTTCTTTTTTTTTTTTT
>NC_138370.1:7463746-7495937 GCF_054177405.1 Leptonychotes weddellii
CAGAGAAAGTCAATTGTCATATGGTTTCACTTATTTGTGGAACATAAGGAATAGCATGGAGGACATTAGGAGAAGGAAGGGAAAAAAGAAGGGGGGGATTCGGAGGGGGAGATGAATCATGAGAGACTATGAACTCTGAGAAACAAAATGAGGGTTTTAGAGGGGAAGGGGGTGGGAGGAAGAGTTAGCCCGGTGATAGGTATTAAGGAGGGCATGTACTGCATGGAGCACTGGGTGTTTTACGAGAACAATGAATCATGGATCACTATATCAAAAACTAATGACGTATTGTATGGTGACTAACATAATAAAATAAAATTTAAAAAATAATAATAAGGTGGTACTTAGCTGTGAATTTACAAACTTTTCTCTATTTCTACGCCACTTTTTTTAAAGATACAAAATGTTAAAACTCATGCAAAAGATGGTGAAAATGTATCAGTGGAGACCATTTTCAAACAGGGACAGTGTTTAAAAGAAAAATTAAAAGCCATCTGTTTGTCAGCCATCTATGTATTTACATATCTCTTTATCCATCTGTGTTCCATAAAATCTGGGTCAAACATGTTTCCTGTAGTACCCAAATTATTGTAAGTTTATAAAATGTTATTTGCTTAGGTGTAGAAATCTTTATGTGTCATATTCAACCATGAAATAATTCTGAGAACAGACCAAATTAGCACCAAAATTCACTCTTCTTTCTACAAAATTACGACTAGCAGAAAAAATGAATAGTATTACATTGCACCTGCAAATCATTCTTTTCATTTGGATTCCCATTCTGTGAATAATTAGGTACACATACTGAATTTTGAAATGTGACAAAATTGCTTTCTAGGGTCAAATATTTTAGCAAATATTTTAGGTGTGTGTTATACAAATATAACTGTTCAACATATTCTAAAGCAAGGTACTCTAAGTTATAAATAAGACTTGGAAATGCATTTACATTATTACTTGAAATGTGAACTTGTAAAATTTGTCAAAGGCATAGTAAAATAGTATGAATATTTAAAAAGTCATTAGGTATTATCAGATTAATCTTAAAGGATTCTGGCAAGTACTTCGCAAACCTAAAGTGGTAATATGTTGGTCCAAGGCATGTTGTTTAGAATAATAACTTTTTCTAAATGGTGCAAATATGTGGGAAATGACTTTGAGATTTCCATTATTATATCTGGTTTCATAACTTACAAATTGTTACACATTAATTGGACATTTATTTGATGGACATAACTAGAACATAAATACAAGTTAATTATAGATATTTTTAAAATTTAAGAGGTAAATGGAAGAAATAATAGTAACAGTTTAAGAGGGATTAAAGTCTGAATTTCAATTTCCTCCTTTTCCATTGAGTGAAAAAATATTTATCTGAAAGGGATGCTTGAAATTGACACACAGTAAACATTACATATCTATACAAACTTATTTTTTCTTTTAGATTTTTCCTGGGCCAAATAGGCAGTAGGAATTATTACCCCATTAGTTCTATAACAAAAACATTAAACTACTCTTATCATAGAATCATAATGACACATGTCACCAAATAATGCACAAAGTCTCCAAAGTCATGCAAAATGAATGATATATTTAACTCTAAAAAGGAGCTATAAAAGTACCACGAAATAAATGATTTGGGATTTCCCCATATTCATTTGATGAAGAACGTTATGGTTACATTTAATCATTTTATTCCTTAGAAATTAATAAATTAAAGAGAAATAACTCTCTGGGATCCCATGTAATAAATACCACCTTATTCTGGAAGAGACCCAAGTGGAATTGAATTGTGTGTATGAATAGATTTTATTAAAGGTCCTAGGTATCCCTCCAGTAAGCCAATAAAAGTGTATGAAATTTAAAGGAAGAAATAGAACTTTTTTTTTTTTTTTTTTAAGTTAGAGCAACTGTTTAGAGCAGCTAAGCTTCACAACAAAATTAAGGGGAAGCTACAGAGATTTCCCATATACCTCATGCCTCACACATGCATAAGCTTTCTTCTAATTAACATTTCCTACCAGGATGCAATATTTGTTACAGTTGAATGTACATTTACATATCCTAAACATCAAAAGCCCTACTTGATGCTGCTGTTCATTCTTGGTGTTGTATATTCTATGGGTTTAAACAAATTTATAATGGCTTATATCCATCATTATGGTAACATACAGACTGTTTTCATTTACTTAAACTCTTTGTTGTTTTACCTGTTTATCCATCTCTGCCCACCCTGAATCCCTGGCAAGCATTGGTCTTTTTATTATCTGCTTAGTTTTACTTTTTTCTAGAATATCATATAGTTGAAGTTATGCAGTATGTAGTCTTTTTAGATTGACCTCTTTAAGTTAGTAATATACATGGAAGTTTCTTCTATGTTGTTTCATGTTTCATTTCTGTTAAGTGCCGAATAATATTCCACTGTCAGGATGTATGTCATCTTTCACCATTAAACATTGTTACCTGTGAGTTTTCAGTAGACCCCCTTTATTAGTTTAAGAAAGATACCTTTATTCCTAGTTGGTTGTTTTTTGTTGGTTTGGTTGGTTGGTTTTTTGTTTGTTTTCGTTTGTTTGTTTGTTTTTTCTTTTTTTTCAAGATTTTATTTATTTATTTGAGAGAGAGAATGAGATAGAGAGAGCATGAGAGGGGGGAGGGGCAGAGGGAGAAGCAGACTCCCTGCCGAGCAGGGAGCCCCATGCGGGACTCGATCCCGGGACGCCAGGGTCATGACTGAGCCGAAGGCAGTCGCTTAACCAACTGAGCCACCCAGGCGCCCTCGTTTGTTTGTTTTAAAGAGAGTGAGAGCGAATGTGCATTAGCAGTGGGGAGGAACAGAGGAAAAGAGAGAATCTTAAGCAGGCTCCATGCTGGGGTAGGATGCAGGGCTAAATCTCACAACCTGGATATCATGACCTGAGCCAAAATCAAGAGTTGACAATTAACCAACTGGGCACCTAGGCACCCCTTGGTTGAGTGTTTTAACCATGAAAAGGTATTAGAGTTTGTCAAATGCTTTTTCTGCATTTGAGATAATCAGGTATCTTTTTGTCCTTCATTCAATTAATAGGTAGCATTAATTGATCAAATTGAATGTTAATCTTGCATTCCAAGTATAAATTCATCTTGGGTATGTTGGATATGGCATTGCAGTAATTTAAGTATTTTTCTGTCCATTTAAAAAAATATGTTTATCTGTATTTTTCTTCTGATGCCTTGATCTCTTTTTGGTATCAGGATATTACTGGCCTCATTCAATAATTTGAAAAGTATTGCTCTTTCTTTTATTTTCATAACACTTTATTAAGAGTTGGTGTTAATTTTTTAAATATTTGGTAGAATTCATCATGAAGCTTAAAAATTATTAATCCAATATATCACTTTTACAGATCTGTTTTGTTTTCTATTTCTTCTTGAGTCAGTTTCCATAGTGTGTGTCCCAGGAATTTATCTTGCTCACCTAACTTACATAATTTTTTGGCATATAGGTGTTCATAGTATTCTCTTACAATCTTTTTTAATTATTTATGGTTGTTAGAGCTGTATGCTTTTTCACTAATTTCCATTTTTAAAATATTAAGACTAGATAATTCAAATAAATATGTAATAAATTATTGTAAGTAATTAATTAGCAATATTGGTGAAATCATCATACATAAAAAGTGGCATTTGTATGCACAATGACAGATACTTAGACATAAAATTAATAAAATGTAATTTATGAAATAATATAAAGTGATTAGGAATATATTTAACAAATATGTGCAAAAACTTTTTGTAGAGAAATATAAAACTGCATTGAGAAACATTAAATATCCCTTACATATAGTGAAGATAGAACCTTTGTGAAAGGTTCAATATAGAAAATATTAAAAATTTCCCCCAATTTAAATATTCTATACAACCACATAGGTATTCTTTTATCATTTCTTTTTGGTTTAATTTTTATTTTGTAAATTGACAAGTTATTTCTAAATACCACAGAATGTCCCAAAATATCTAAAGCAGTGTTTAAAGAAAATATATTTTTTCATTATCAGGTATCCAGATTTATTGTAAACCTATATTAATTACAATATTGAGGAATAAGTAGAAAAATCAATAGAACAAAATAAAGATCCCAGAGTCACACATATGGAAACTTTTTATGTGATAGAGGTAGTATTGTAGAAAAGCAATAGTATTTATAATCAATTTTAAACAAATTACAGAATAGTAGAATACCATTGTGAGCTTGGGGTAGGAAAGACTATTAAACATACAAATAATCATAAAGGGAAAAATTCTGGCAAATTCTACATTTAAATTGAGAGCTCTTTTCTTCAAAAAGTACTATAACAATTAAAGCATGCTAAAAAATGGGAGAGAATATTTTCAAAACCTGAAACTTCTGTATGTATTCTTTTAAAGAAATCTTACTAAACAATAAGAAAAACAATTGTACAGTTAAATAATAGTGAAATATTAGAATTGTACAAAGTGGAAGTCCAAAGACCAACACACATATGATTACATTTTTAACCTCATTATTAGAGAAATGTAAATAAAAACCTCATTCTTTTATCTTGTTTAAAGCCTGTATTATTATTTTTTCATCATGATAAGTGCACTCCATAATCCCCAGCACCTATTTGACCCATCCATGCACCCTCTCTCCCCTCTGGTAACCATCAGTTTGTTCTCTATAGTTAAGAGTCTGTTTCTTGGTTTGTGTCTCTTCTTTTCCTGTGCTTGTTTGCTTTGTTTCTTAAATTCCACAGATGAGTGAAATCATATAGTATTTGTCCTTCTCTGACTGACTTATTTTGCGTAGCATTATACTCTCTAGCTCCATCCATGTTGTTGCAAATGGCAAAATTTCATTCTTTTTATGCCATATATATATGTATATATATATATACATATATATAATGTATATATATAAATATATATATATATTATGCATATATATTTATGCCATATATATATTATATAAAACTTTTCTTTAAGCATTCATCCATCAATGGACACTTGGGCTGCCTCCATAGTTTGGCTATTATAATAATGCTGCAATAAATATAGGGGTGCATATATCCCTTTGAATTAGTAGAAAACCTCAAATTTCTTTTTATATTCAAATGATTTCAGAAGTTTAAAAGTTTGGTATTAAGTGTTAGAAGATATGGCTTGCTAGAAGTACGCATTGCTGGTAAGTCAAAATAGCTTCAAGATTTAAGTAACAAAATAAATGAGCATGGTGTGGGGGGGAAGGAGGCAAACCATACAACAGACTCGTAACTATAGAGGACAGACTGAAGATCGCTGGAGGGGAGGTGGGTGGGGAGATGGGTTAAATGGGTGATGGGGATGAAGGAGGCCACTTGTGATGAGCACTGGGTGTTGTATGTAAGTGATGAATCACTAAATTCTACACCTGAAACTAATATTACACTATATGTTAACTGACTGGAATTTAAATATAAAATAAAACTTCAAGAACCTGGGAAAAATGGGATATTGCTTAGTGAAATTATGTGTGAATCTTATGATGTAAGATTACTAGGCATATACCACCAGTTTCTTCCTTTACATAACTAATAATAAAGACAGCGATGTTTATAACAATGTTAGAATGGATAAATAATTGGTACTATATATGTACAGAGAAATAGGTGATGGTAAATATTAATTTGGTATGAATATCAGCTTGTATGAGACGAGGAGTGTTAAGTAATAGAAGTTGTTCATGAAACAGAAGATAGGTCCTACAGTACTACTTGATGGAGAGCTCTCGTAAGGCTAAATTTAGTTGTAGTCTAGTCTCCACTATGGTATACTATATATATATGTACTACATACTACTACTACATACTAGATACACCCTATTTAGAGGTAACTTTGTCACAGTCATTTGAGGACCTTTCTCAAACTATATGACTTTTCCAGTCCACAAAGTTCTCTCCATTGAGCATGGTTACTCTCACATTTCTAACCGTTCTCTCCCTCCCTGATGTATACACAGGTCAACGAGTGGTGTCAATAGAGCTTTGCTTCTTGTTCTACATGCATCTGTGACCTAGTTTGGTATGTGACTGATAGAACCAAATCTATTTAATTCCTCAATAAGAATGACACCTAGGATATAGCCTTTCAAGCAATATTAGATCTCCAGCCATGCTCCACACAAGCAGAATCTGATGTCCTAATGTACGTGCATTTCATGATTGAATTATCTAAGTATATTATTTCATAATTCTCAGAAGTGATAAAATTCTGTTCCTCAGTAAGTCTTCAGAGCCTATGAAGGGTCACTTTTCTAGATGCTATGGATGTAATTGTAAATAGTACTGTTTTGTGGTTTTACGATGCTTCGGGTAATTTGATGACCATCTAATTTAACAATATGCACATGAGGTATATTGTCCAAAGACATCCAATAATGTATTGTAGTCCGTGCTCCACCAGCAGCTATTGTCAAACATTATTGCGTAGTGTACATAGGATATGTGCATTTTTATTATGCATATATCCTGATTTATTCCCTAAAAACTTATATCCAATTTTTGTACATGAATAAAATACGATTATGCGAAAAAGCCAAAGAATAGGAAATAGTATACAACTAGAATTTTTTTCAGCTTTACTTTAGCTAAGAGTGGAGCATGTCTTTAGCTCTAATTTTTCTTCATCCAATGCAAATAGGAAAATTTGATCAGATATGTATAACATCGATGCAGAGTAAAAGTACTTTTTATAGACCAACACAGTAGAAAACAGAAAACACTTCTCAGACATAATTTTTGAGGATGGACTTCAAGAACATTTACATTAGGGTGTTGCAATTTGATTTTGACACAGATGGGGGATTACTGGGAGAACTCAGAGCCCGTGGATCCTCTCCAGGCTTTAATCTTTCCCTACAATCCACTGAGAAAGTGAAAAGCATGAGTCAGATGGTAAGGATCCTAAGTTTCTTTGAGAAGGATGGAAACTTTTTCAGATTTTTTTTCCTGCTTCTCTCATTCTGTTATCTCATGCATTCGTAGACTTGCAGCCTCATCTAGTCCTGCAGTTGCTGACCAATGACCAGGCCACTCGCAATCATAAAGAATGGTATTGTCACACTGGGAATTTTTTTAAGCCATTCACTCTTATATGTAGTAAGCACTTTTTCAAGGCACACAATTTTAGGTGGTGTAACTTACCCTACCCTCCCAACCCCCAAAAAAGAGATAGTAGATGTCCTTTCCAGGAACTTAAAATCAATTAGAGAGAAAACAGCATATAAAACATCATAGCATATTATGTTTATAATTATATATTTTATATGTTTGTATGTGTAAAATGTTCTTTGAACAGCCAAAAACTCATTAAAATTTATTGTTTCTAAAGATACATTTCCCAAGCATGCCATAAGCAATATCTGAAAAAATAACTAATGCACTATTACATTAAAAATATAACTAAGTTCTTTAAAGAAGGCATACATTTTAAAATTGAAAGCAATTTCTGATGAACCCATGGGATTTAAATATCAGCTTACATTTAGGCAAAATACAGATATGAATTGTTTCAGTGTATTTTCTAAAGAAATTTAACTATGAGTTACATTATTAAACCACATCCTTAACTACAACTATGCCATTAAAATTTGACATAACAAAATTTGACGTAAAGTTTATTTTAAATATTATGTTCAATTTGCATAGACCTTACTGAGCTTGTACAGAGATATTGATTATAAGTGATTTTTTAAATAGTCTACCTTTAATATAAATGCATTTATATTTTATTATAGTATAAATATGGTAGTTTTATTAGACATTTGTATAGAACATTTTCTTCCACCAAATATATATACACTTTATATATAGTATATTTACATATATTTATAAAGTATATATTATTTATATATATATATTCACACAGGACAACATAATATATGCAGCATCTTCCTCTCTATGCAGATGAAGAATATGCTCTTGTCCTTGATTTAATATTCGCAGAAAATCAACCAACCTAAAGAGTAATATGAAAATATTTGTGTCAGCATTTTGAGTGTAATCATGGATTTCAATACAGCAGTGTACAATCTAATGAGAATCCCTTCAAAATAAATCATAGCACTAGTGTGCTGTAGGGAAGTATAGCTCATCATTGAAAAGTTCCAAAGAGGGAAAGTCATTTTTGATAAACAATATAGATTAGACCTTCACAAAAGAATGAAATGTGAACACGGTCAGCTTGTCTGCACCTTCATGCATTTCTAATTATTCACATTACAAAGTTAATATTGTCTGCTTTAAAAACAAGATTAAGACCAGAAATCTATTGCCAGGCAGACATAGCACCCTTTGATCCACTACTCAGTTCAAAGATATTGCTGTAAAAAATCTTCAGTGTTTCTAAGGCTATTTGTTTATGTATATGAGATATTTTTTGCTTGAACATAATTTTATATTTATGAAGCAAGTCAATTCTCTGTAAACAAGTATGAATAGAAAACAAATACTGCTAGCGTCAAGTGAGAGTGGATTTTTGTTTCGATCACCTAAATTCTTTCTCAGCTTTATTTGCCTTTTGAGGACTACTGCTTTCTTTACGAATTATAATCCATGCCACACTTAGTGCAATTTGATTTCTTTCCTGTGTCAAAGAAAATTTTCTGTTCTGTTGAGAATTATGCAGACATCCAAAGTTAACCTCCGTAAGTTTAATTTGGGCATTTCTTAATATTATTATGATTGATCAATTTCTGGGTTCCTCTTAAATTATCTAAAATGTAAAATTGTTAATCAATACATCTAAGTTGCTCTTCAGTGTGTAACAAAACTTGACAAAGCCATTTACTAAAGGCACATAATAGAGCAAGACAGTAAAGGAATACCATTAAATCTTGAAGCATTTTGGTCAGTGGCCTGTTTGTTTTCTTCACACAAAGGCAAGAAGGCATAATAAAGTATACTAGGTTTGCAAGGGTCTTCTTAGTTATTTCTCTAACTTTTCCCAAATCCTGATTTTTTTCCCAGAATTTAAGACAAGCTCTCACATTTATACTCATAGCTGTAATATGCTTCGCTATATTGAGGATTCAGATCCTATACTTAAAATTTTATAATTTCTCTCAAAATAGACATCCAATTTGCATGGGAATATTCTGCCATACATACTAAAATATATATATGTATATATTATAATAAAAGAAGAGAGAATGTCCTAGATACTTGATATATAAAAAATATGCAATGCAGATAGAATATTTACATAGCGTGGCAGTGCACACAGGAAAGCAGTAAGTGCTACCTCCTCGCTCCCTGCTTCACTGATCTGAATTTTAACTGAGAATTTTTAGTGCTCAGCTTAAATATTATCTTTTAATGGGACTTTAAGAAGTTATTTGCATAATCCTCAAACAAAACATGCTGGATATTCAAAAGAGCCATCAGTATTCTCTTTCAATGTTCATATTAATGCAACCTCAGAAAGGACTCCAGACAAGAAAACAGAAATAGTGGTTAATCACTGTGTAATTACAGAATGTCCCTCATTATTATCTAGCAATGTTTTACTCCAGACTTATACACCTATTGCCTTGGAGGTGTTTTCTATAATTAATTTATTTTGCTATCTCTTTTTAATGCCTGTAAAATATAGAACAAATAGTAAGGTGGTCTAAAATGCAAGTGAAACTTACGGCAACTGAGCTGTTTTCTACTTTGGTTGTTTTCTTAGAAATATTAAATACATGAAGTGTGTCCTATCAGATCTTCATAATTCTTACCTACCAGAGTTAGAATATTTAAAAGTTCACAATTCAAAATCTCAATAGATTTTTTTTAGCTTTCCTTAATCTATCTTCAGAATTAATTTTCAATGATTCTTTGTTTTAACTTGTAAATGAAATAGGTGAAAATGATCAGTGAAAATCATTTGTTAAAGCTAATACATATATTGAAGATATTTTGACAGAATAAAATTAGAAAAAGTGTGATCACACTTTATTTCAATTGTTTTATACTTAAATGCTGCAATATTCAGAGATTAGTTGTACATTTTTTAAATTTCAATTTTACACCTCACAAATATTTTTCTGGTTCCATTTCCAGAGGTCTAATGTGGGATTAGCAAACCATTTTCATTAATATTTGCATTTAAAAAAGGTAAACAAAAAATCAAATCAATTTATAATTAAAACCTGCACATACCTATATGTAGATGACCTAAGGATTTATAAAACTGGTTAATTATGAAAAAGTAACCATATAGGGTTCAGAGACACAAAATGGATATGCTGAATATTTGTGAATCCTGTGGACCCAGTCTTCAAATATTTTTATAAAAAGTGCAGGTTACAACTCTTAAGTTTTGAAGAATAATCAGAACGAATATGACTCAAGTTCCACCACTTGATGATTTTGCAAATGAGCAGATTAAGTTCTCTGTAAATTTTCTCTAATGTGAAATGGGAATAGTAATGCCTTTAAACATAAGTGTGCAGTATAAGAATTACATTATTAAATAAGAGCACCCTTCCCATAAAACACCCTTAAGCAATGTTATTTTATGTAATTTTATTAGTAGTAGGTGTTAAATTATTTAAAAAAAAAACTTCTTGCATTTTGTAGAATCGAACTAGCTGTGGTCTTTAGTGTTCCCACTTATTAGTAGCATGACTTGAAAATTGAACTCTCTGAGCCCTGGTTGCTCAGCTGTAAAACAAAACAACAACAACAAAAAGAACATTTAATAGGTATGAAGTGATTTGGCCTGAATTGTTTGTGAACTGCACATTGGTGGGAAATTTGTAAACTATATTTCAATTAATACTTCTCAGTTGACATTAGCATTTGTCTTAGTATGAAGAACTTTCAATTTCCAAATATTCCATGACCATGAACTTCATGGCTGCTTCCTTGTTTTTTAAAAACATGGTGGAGGGGCGCCTGGGTGGCTCAGCTGGTTTAGCATCTGACTCCTGATTTTGGCTCAGGTCATGATCTCAGAGTCATGAGACTGAGCCCCTTGTCGGGCTCTGGGCGTGGAGTCTGCTTGAAAATCTCTCTCCTCTCTCTGTCCCTCTCCCTGCTTGCACATGCGCTCACTCTCTCTCAAATAAATAAAATCTTTAAAAAATAAAATATAAATAAATAAAAACATGGCAGATACTAAATGTGGGAAAATAAGAAGGAGAATGAAGGACAAAATTTACTCTAGTACTTTTGCAATAATTATTGTTGGCCTTTGTAAATATTCAAATATTTTCCTCGTTCCTATCCATCGACCTGTATATCTATGTATCTATTTTCTGATCATCTTCACCATCTTTCCATCCATTTTTCCTTTGTACTTGCTTTCTTCTTTATTCCTCACTCACTCCCTTCCCCCTCCCATTAAAAAAAATCGGGCTAATATGCAAAGAGTAGGATTAATTGTATTAATGACTTCATAAGACCTTGAGACATCCAACACACAGTTCTGGTTTCATTTTGGTTTACTTATTTTATTCTTCATTCAATATGGAGTAGTTTCACCTGTTAGTATACCCTAAATCCCCATGTGTTGTAAAGCAAAGTCAGCAGTATGATTAAAAATCTATTTTAGCTCAGTTATTCCTAGACTGTTGTTAAAAACATATCTTTTTTTTTTAAGATTTATTTATTTATTTATTAGAGAGAGAGAGCATGAGAGGGAGGAGGGTCAAAGGGAGAAGCAGACTCCCTGCCGAGCAGGGAGCTCGATGCAGGACTCGATCCCGGGACTCCAGGATCATGACCTGAGCCGAAGGCACTCGCTTAACCAACTGAGCCACCCAGGCGCCCAAAAACATATCTCCTAAAGGAAATCACCATAAATCATTTTTGCAAAAATACTCTTGCCATCTCCTTTAACAAAATTCCCAGACATTAATCTATAAAAATAAATACATACACATTCACTTCATTTTCATTATTCATGGATTTCCTATTTGTAAGTTTGCCTATTAGACAAAATGTGTAATTTGTAACCCCCAAAATCAGTAGTTGCTGTATTTTGCCATCATTCGTGGACCTTGGCAGAGCATCAAAAATTTGAATCACTCAGTGACCACATTCCCAGTTGAGGTTGAGCAAGGTGATACTCCACCTTCTTGTTTCAGCTCTCATTCTGTAAACTAGTGTCTTTTCCGCAGTATATCTAGTGCCATGCTTTTCATATGTTCATACTTTTTTTTTGGTGATCTTGCTGTTTCAAGTGTCCCCCAAGTTTAGTGCTAAAGCTCTGTCCAGTGTTTTTTTTTTTTTTAAAGATTTTATTTATTTATTTGACAGAGAGAGACACAGCGAGAGAAGGAACACAAGCAGGGGGAGGGGGAGAGGGAGAAGCAGGCTTCCCGCTGAGCAGGGAGCCCCATGTGGGACTCCATCCCAGGACCCTGGGATCGTAACCTGAGCCGAAGGCAGACGATTAATGACTGAGCCACCCAGGCACCCCTCGGTGTTTTTAAGAGCAAGAAGGTCATGATGTGTTTTATGGAGAAAATAAGTTATACACCTATAACAATGTATAATATATGCATTATATATATGTATTTTATGTGAAGGATACCCTATTATAAAACATTCCTAAATACCCTTAAACACTGTGATTGTTTAAATAAACCATAATACATCTAAAATAATTATGTTACACATATAAATTATACATGTTAATAGGACACATAACTTTATTAGTACTAGTAATATGTTAAACTATAAAACTATAATTATAAATAAAACTTTTTGCATTTTTCTACAGTAGATTTAGCTGTGGTCTAAAGTTCTCCCACTTACTTGCTTTGTGACCCTAGAAAATTAACTTACTCTATCTGAGCCTTGATTTCTCAGCTGCAAAATAATGGACTTTAAGGCATAAGTCATAGTGCTGTTGGCCACAGTTCAATGTTAATAAATGAATAATATATTACATCCAGGAAAAAAGAAGAGGAAATTTGCTGACCTGTCTGCAGGTCTTCTTTGGAAATTGCTGAAATAACATCTATAGTGTGTAATGAAACTGTGGAAAAAGACTAAAGTTGTGGATTCATGAGATAACTGATAAAGTATAGTGGACAGCATTGTTGTGAGGCTGAAAACAAAATGATTTGTGGTCACATTACCCAGGGTCAGGAATAGTGAAACACTTCCCGGCCAATGTTACTGGTTTGCATGTTTTAAAAAGTGATATCGCCTGACCAGCTTTAAGCTTGCGGGTGAGGTCAGTTCTGCAGATCAGAAAGCTGAGGGGGGTGGGGGACAACAACCTGATGAGTATTATACAGAAACAGGATTATGTGGAAGAGCAGGTTTTCCACGCTGAGATGGGCTCATTTCACAAGGACATTGGCAAACCAACTGTACAGTAAAAATGTCCTCCCAAATCCCCGGCTTAATCATTCAAAGACAATGTGATTAATTAATTGTAAGAAATGTTAAATAAGCTATCTTAAACAGACACACATAAAATAAGTTTTTATGTAGATGAGTTGATGAAAATGTTGTTGCCAGAGGTTTGCAGGAAACTGACCTTGTATTTACCCTAAAGCAATGGTTCTGTATTTGCTAATTCAGTGTTCACAGCAACTTGATAGAACATAACTAACCGTGAAAAATGAGAATCTATCACGATCCAGTCATGTACACATGGTCACATATATGTATTTTTAAAAGAAAAAGAAACGTGAACAACCCTAACTTAATCAGTGTCACAGAAGTTGCAAAAGTGAATGACTTTCATGATTAACTTTTAAGTCACTTGTATGTGAAATGGTTTCCAATTATTTGCTTTCACAGAAGTTGAAAGGATCAAATCAAGTTGGTAGCTTGATACATCATTAAGAATACTTTACATTACTGTTTGCCTTTTATCATGTGACTTGCAAGTTGTTCAAATAATTGCCAGCGATTCTCCAAAGGTATTATTAAATGTTGCTTTGCATTTTTTTCTAACTTTATAAAAGTGGATATTAAATAAATATTGCTTATTTTAATGGAAACATTTAGAAAAAGTGATAAAACAATGTCAGTTTAAAATGAAATGTTTATAAATATAATTTCTGAGATATAAACATTCTATTTTTAAATATTTAAACTTAGTGTAAAAACATTTAATACAAACAAAATGTGTAGGTGAGATATATTTTTAAAAACTTGTTTAAGTAGGCACAGGAAAAAAAAACAATTTGAAGTGATAAAAGAAGTCTCACTTCATTTATCTCCACATAGTGATCCAATTCCCACAATCCCCTTGTTTTTCTCCATTGATTATCTAACAACTTTATAATTTATAACATTTAAAGATTTATAAACATAACTATAAAATATAAAATTTATAAATGGACATAAAATAGGTATGTACATTTCTGACCATTCTTATTGTTTGTTATCTTTTCTTGGTCTAATAGTATTTTAAAACCATATGACCCTGTACAAAGTATTTACATATGTTAGAGTGAATCTTCTCATTTTTGTGTTTTTATAAAGTTGACTTATTTGCAACTTTCTTCTATAAAAAAAAATCAGAACATTTTTCACATCACTCAAAAAGCTTAGCATTTAACCGGGATTTAAATAAATATATACTCATAAACAGCAAAATTTATCCACTTATTTAAAACTTATTTCACGTCTTTAATCCATTTTTTGAAAAAAGTTTGTCTAGAAATATATAAATCCCTACAAAAGATGACAGTCTCTCATTTCCCCGTCTTCTTCCTCCTCAATACCCCCAATATAAAGGACATTATTACACCTTACTAAAACTCACCCAAATGTCCAGACAATTCTCCATCGATGTATTCTTGTGTGTTTGCAAGCTGCATGTTCGTATAGCCATCTCCAGATACCAGGTAGCCTGTGTATCCCATTTCCCACTTAAGTGGCACCATTACTTCCTGTTAATCTGTTGAAGAAAGGTTTGGGATTGCGGGGCAAGCTCATCTCAACTACAAGCAAGTGCTACCAGCCACTCACGGCCTACCCAGTTGTACATCCATCCCTCATGACTGGAGTCTTTAATTTTTTGAATTGTTTTCTCTGTCATACTTATACATGTTTTGTATGGTTGGCCCCTAGACCCTTTAGGGTGGTTAATATTAATGTCAATGACCTAAATTTTTTCTAATATAGTTTACTAATGAATTGCTGTGGAATAAGGGAATGATGTGATCAATCAGTACATAATCCTACAATCTTACTGCAATGCCTAATCTGTTTGGCTAGAACCAGTAGTTTTGGTTTAAATAGAAAATCAAATTTACAAAGATATGTTTGGCCAGCGCCAAGTTAGCTCTGAAGAAGGGAGTGAGTCAGGCAACACAGCATGCTTAGTCCGGTTCTGGATGGCTGATGTTTCCCAGACACATTAATCACCGTGCCTACCCTGATGTAAGAAATAAGGCTCTATGGGTTCAGACAATCTTAATTAAAGCAAGCCATCAGACCTGGGAAACTTTCAGCTGCATCTCATTAATTTCAGGTTACACATAAGTTAAGGATTGCTCCATAATGAATCTCAACTGTGAGTTACAGATGTTCAGTTTGTCAGAGTAAATTTAGCCAGTCTCACGTAAGTGGATCTAGCATAGATACACTGAGTTAGTATAACAAGGAATATTTGACAAGGGTCCAAATTCACAGGCATCCTTAGGGCTAATACATACCACAGATAATAATGCTTCCTCTCCAATTTCCACCTCTATTTGGCCTATATTTAGTACAATACGTTAGATCAAATCAATAAAATTCATGACATTCCCTTGGTTATGGCATATTATCATTTTTATATATCACTGGATCTGATTTCCTAGTAGTTTGTTAAGAATGTTGGGGACTATGTGCATGATGGATATTAATTTTATAGTTTTGGTAATAATTTTGGTTTTGATATCGGGGTAAAACTTTCCTCATAAAGTAAAAAGTACATCCTCCTCTTCTGTTTTCTTTAGAAAGTTATGAAAAATTGGTGTAATTCTTCCCTAACTACTCAATTGAATTTACCAGTGAAATTAGTTGGATCTATAGTTTTCTTTGAGGAAAGGTTTTGATTAATAATTCAATTCTTTTGGGGTGCCTGGGTGGTTCAGTTCGTTAAGAACCTGCCTTCAGCTCAGGTCATGATTTCAGGGTCCTGGGATCGAGCCCCCGCATGGGGCTCCCTGCTCAGTGAGGAGCCTGTTTCTCCCTCTCCCTCTGCCACTCTCCCTGCTTATACTTTATCTCTCTGCCAAATAAATGAATAAAAAAAGAAATCTTAAAAAAATAAATAATTCAATTCTTTTATAGATACATGGTTAGCCACATATGATTCTTTACTAGTCTGTTTTGATGTTTTCTTACATCATTTATTTACTATAAGTTGTCAAATTTATTAGCATAAAGTTACTCATGTGCTTAATGTCTATAGGAGCTAGAGTTTTATGTAATATTTTTTAAATATTAATCTACTTTTATTTGTCTAGTGTTTTCTATCAACATTATTAACCTTTCAGAGCATCAAATTTTGATTTATTCTGTCTGTTTTTTTTATTACCTGTTATTCTTACCTATTCTCTTATTTCTATTTTTTATCATTTTAGCTTTATTTTATTCTTCCTCTCCTGAGTTCTCATAGAAAAATCTTTTTTTAAAGATTTTATTTATTAGAGAGTATGTGCGAGTGGGTGGAGGGGCATAGGGAAGGGAGAAGGAGAGAATCTAAAGCAGACTCTGTGCTGAGCACAGAGCCCCATGCAGGGCTCGATCTCATGACCCTGAGATCATGACCTGAGCAGAAACCAAGAGTGGGACACTTAACTAACTGAGCCACCCAGGCGCCCTATGGAAAAATCTTTGATCATTGATTTATAACTTTCCCTACCTGTAGGCATTATAAATGTGTCTATAAGCTATAGTTTAGTGGCATCCCACAAGTTTTGATAATTTATATTTCTCTTTTCATGTAGTTCAATATAGCTTGTAAATTTAGTTATATTTTCTTCTGTGAACTATGGATTATTTAGTAGAGTTTTATTAAATATTCAAATACTGGGTTTTTTTCTGGATATTGAATTTATATTCATTTCTAACTTAATTGTTTTGATACTTTTTTGGTAAAAATTTCAGTCTTGAAGTTTATTAGATTACATCTTTATAAATTTTAAATATGCTATGTAAGATCTTATATATTTATAAAAAAAAATGTATAGCCTAAAATAGGAAGTGGGGTGTTTAGTGTACATTTGAAAGAATATATCTTCTGTATGTTTTAGTGTAGTATTTGTAAACATCAATTAAGTCAGTTTTCATAGAGTTGTTTATGTATTCTCTACTCTTATTTTTGTCCACTTCTATCATTTACAGAGGGAGAGGAGTTAAACTCTCCATCTGTAATTTTGGAGCTGTTGATTTCTGCCCCAGGAGCTATCTGGTTTTGATTCATGTATGTTAACATTCTCTTATTAGATATATGTAAACTTCAGGTTTTAATGTGTTCCTGATGAACTGGTTATTTTATCATTATGAAGAATTCTGTTATCTCAGGTAATACTTCCTGTCTTGAAGTATACCTTGTCTGATATAGCCATATCAGCTTTTTCTACTTTTTGACTACTAGAAACAACGTGCTATGAGCTTTTGAGTATAAGTGTTTATGTGGACACATGTTTTCATTTCTGTGAGGTAGATAATTAGAACTGATAAGTTTTTTGTGTTTTGTTTTGGTAAATTGTTTGACAATTTAAAAAAGTTTTAATTCCAGAGGATTGATAGGTTTTAGGGTGTGCTTAACTTTATGAGAAATGGCAGGACCACTTTCTACTTGCACCAGCATTTTATGTGATTTCTGGTTGGTCTAGTCAGCAGTTGATGTATATACATATAAAACTTAGTATTAGGCTTACTCCTAAGTATGTCGTGGCATCTTATTGTAGTTATAATTTGCATTTCCCTTGTGACTTTTTGTTGAGCATCTTTTCACGTGTTCTTTTCCCCTTATCTGTTCTTTGGTGTATATCTGTTAAAATTTTTCTACATTTCTAGTAAATTTTTCTTACTGAACTGTTAAACTTATTTATGTATATTCTTAAGAAATTATATCAGGTAATGGTTTTGCTAACATTTTCTACTGGTCTTTAGCTTTACTTCCTATTCTGTTAAGAATGCCTTTAAATAGGGAAAAGTGATAAAATCCCATTTATCTATTTTTCTTTAATAGTTTATGTTTTGTGTATCTTCCTTGTGAAATCTTTTACCTATCCCGATGTAAAAAGGAAATTCTCTTATATTTTCTCCTAGAAGGTTTTATAGATTAAATGAGAGAGCATAGGTTGATTCATTTCAAGGTCATTTTTGTCATTTTTTTATACAGTGTTAAGTAAAGGTATAATGTAAAGTTATCCACTTGTCCCAGCACCATTTGATGAATATATTATTCTCAATTCATTGAAATTTCTTGATACCACTGTTAAAACTAACAAGCATACATAAGTAGGCCTACCTCTTCTTTTATTTCATTATTTTATATTCTATTGACTTTCAGTTACATGTATTTTTAGTAGCTTCTTTAGAGTTCACATTATACATCTTTGAATTTTCAACATTTATTAAGAGTTAATATTTATTCTGCTTTCCACTTCACTCTTGATTCCAAATTCCCACTTTTTTCTCATTTCATACTTGACACTTTACATACTCTGTGCTGTTTTCTTCGACTTGTTTTCCTATCTGTCCCTTCCACAAACTGTTGAAGTTCCACCTTCAATGCTACTCTTTTCTCTTACACAGCCATTTGCCTTCAGGAAATCAATAGAAAAAATACTGTTATTTTTCTGATATGTTTGCCATTTCCGATGCTTTTCCGAGTTTCCATCTGGTGTCATTCTTTTTCTGCCCAAAGAACATGATTTAGCATTTCTTCTAGTACAGGTCTATGGCCCCGATCTTCAACTTTTATTTAACTGTAAACTTTCCTCCTCATTATTTTTTTCCTGGATTCTGTGTTGAAACCTCTCTTTTGGCATTTTAGTGATAATACTGCATTTTCTGTGGCTTTTGTGGTGTCTGATGAGAAGTCAGCTGTCATTCATTTCAGTGTTGCTCTGTATGTGATAATTCTTTTGTTCTCTGGCTGTTTTAAAAAATCCGCCCCCCCCCTCTTATTTTTCGGCAGTTTTACCATGATGTGATTTCTTTGGTATTTATCCTAGTTAGCGTCTGCTCAAATGCATGGATCTCTAAGTGGATGTTTTAAATCAAATTGTGGGGGGGAAATGGTCATTTTTATTCAAACATTTTTCTTTTTTTGCTCCAATCTCAGTCCTCTCTTTCTGTGACTCCAACTATGGGTTGGTTAGACCCTCGTTGGTGATGTTTTCTTCAGTCTTTTATCTCCATACATTGAGATGAGACCATTTCACTGTCGGGCCTTCCAGGTCCCTGATGATTTCCTCTCCTCTCCAGGCTCCTATTCACAATATACAGTGGATTTCTCATTTTGATTATTGTACTTTTTGGTTCTGAAATCTGTGTTATTTTTTTGTTTCCATTTATTTATTGCAGTTCCCAAACTGTTTACTCAGTAAGGTCATGTTTTCCTTTAATCCTTCAAAATATTTATAGTTGCTGCTTGAAAGCCTATGTCCTTCCACACAGCATATGAATCCTCTTGATACCTGCTTCTATTTTCTATTAATCTTGACCAAGTAAGATATTTTTGCTTGTCATAGAAAGGCTGGTTGAAATATTTTTCTTTAAGCATTTTAAAGATACCTCCACACTATTTCCGGGCTTGCACAAGTTCTGAAAATAAATGTTAGAATTCTTGTCTTGCTTCCTCTGTATGCAATGTTGATTTTTCTTTAATGCCTTCCAGATTTTCTCTTTGCATCTTTCTTTCAGCAAATTGACTTTAATTTTTTATTTCTAACATTTTCCTTTTATTTTGCATTTCTCTTGTTGCAGTTACCTAAACTTAGTGTTTATGTGTTTTGTCGTCTTTGATTTGTTTCAGAAATTTGGGGCCATAGTATCTTGAAAGAACTCCTCCGCCATTCTCTTCTCTCTTCTCCCTCTATCAATAAAATACATGAACATCAACTTTCTGGTTCTATCCCACAGCTCTTGAATGCTGTTTTGTTTTGATTTGATTTTTTTTAAGTTTTGCATTTCATTTTGAATATTTTTTGACTTATCTTTAAGTTCAATGGAGTCTTTCCCTAGTGGTGTCTGGTCTAGTGGAGAGACTGTTAAATTTTTCTTAGAGTAAGTATAAGTTCTAGACATCAAGTTGAGAAAAACAGATGATCTGTATGTTATTTTGTCCAGAAATGGGTGTGCTACTTCCTTCTTTGTCAGGCCATTATTCTAGAGTGGTTAGGTTAATATGGTTGGGGGTTGAAACACGATGTGTTTTGTAGGCCTATGTTTTGACATCTTTGTCATTGTCTGCGGTTCCCACAGACTTCATGTTCATTTAGCAATGGGCCATCATTTTGTGTACTTATTGAGTTCTGGATTTCTGGAGAAATTTCTTAGTGTTTCTGTCATCTTTCCCTCATGTGTCCCATTGTTCCTGCATTGTTGAATCACAGATAATGGTGCCCTTCCCCAGTGGCGGTTGCTGTTGCTATGCACATGGTGTTATTCATGGTATCGCTGTTATTCATGGTATTAAGTCTGGGGTGGGGAGTTCCTGGCTCCTCTGGCCCATCCCAGTCATCACCAGAGAGTGAATCTTCTCAGTGTTCCTGCCTCTGTTCCACCTTGGCAGCAAATTCTGCCCTGTAGCTAATGTCAGTCTCCTGTAAGGAGAATGTTACCTCCACCTTTGCTCAGCAATAAGAATGCACTGCATTGTTTCCTCTCTCTCCCAGAGTATTTTGCATCTGTACTTCCCCGGGAGCAGTGGATCCTAGCCCTGCCCTTGAGAGCATTAAGTTCTCCTCAGCCCATCCCTAGTTGCAAATGGGCTTGTCTCTCTCCATATCCCTGTAGGCCCATGTGTGAGAATCAGCTGCCACCCCATCAGGAGGTTAGAAAAGGCATGCATATTTCTCATTCTCCACTGGCATCTGGCCACCTCTGGAATTCCCCCAGCACTAAGGAGATGTTTTACTTTTCTCCTCCACCCCCAATCTTTCTATTAAAATTTAGTAGAAGTACATGTAGAAAAGTTTGTGATTAAGAACCTGTTCTCCTTGTGCTTGGGACTCCCTGTTACTTTGAACCAGTACTCAGCCTTAGTTTCCCCTTAGAATACTATTAATTAAAAAAAAAAATTATGCCCTGCCAAAGTGCAATAGTTCTTATGTCTCTTTTCGATTTAGAAGAGATTGTCACTCCTTGTAATTCAATTGCCATAAGTGACTTGCAATTTCTGCTCTTGGACCAGGTCCAAAAAATATGTTTTTGTGTTTTATCCAGCTGTTTCTCATCTTTAGTTTGAGGGTGATGGTCTTGCAATTTTCTGTATGCAGGGTGGAAGTATCATTCTTTTCTTGTGTACTTCAGTGTTATTTTAAATAAAACAAGACACTGCTTTACACAGCTAATATTTGGACTTTAGATTTTCCTCACTTATCTATAACTTTATGGTTAATCTTTTCTTGTTCTTCTGCCTGATTAATACCCCTTAGTGTTCCCATAATCATGGGCTTCTTGCTGATGAATTATCTTTATTTGGCTTTACTGAAAATGCCTTTGGGCTTTTCTATTCGTTTTGATTTTCAGCAGTTCTATCATGATGTGCTTAGGGATTGATTTTCTTCATAATTGTTCTCGAATTTATAGTTTCTTGCATTTCCATGATTTGGGAAAATGCTAAGCCATTGTCAGTCTGCCCTCTTTCTCTTCCCCCATCTATGACTTACCAAAGTGTATATTAGACTAGGTTCTAACTATAGGCTTTAACAATGGGTTCCTGTAGTTTCTTTTTAAAACTAACTTAACTTTCATTATTTTTCATGCTCAGCTTTTTTTTTTCCAGCCTTATTGAAGTGCGATTGAGAAATAGATTGTATACGTTAAGGTTGTGCATGCAACATGATGATTTAGTATACATATGCATTGTGAAATGATTACCACAATGAAGTCAATTACCACATCCCTTACCTCACATTGTTAGCATTTTGTGTGTGTATGGTAAAAGCACTTAAGATCTATTCTTTCAGCAAATTTAAAGTATACAATCCACTATTATTAGATACCCAGAACTTAATAATTTTACAACAGGAAGTTTGTACCTTTTGACCAACATGTCTGTACTCCTGTCACCCCACCCCCACCCCAAAACCACTGTTCCACACTCTGGCTCTGTGATTGGCTCTTTTTTTACATTCCACATATAAGTGAGATCATACAGTATTTGTCTTTCTGTGTCTGGCTTATTTCACTTAGCATAATGTCTCCCAGGTTCAGCCATGTTGTAAATAGCAGGATTTCCTTTTTATAGCTGAATAATATTCCATTATGTATATTATATTTCATTATATATGCTCTATATAATGTATGTGATCACACTTTCTTAATCCATTTTTTTCTATAGATTTCTTAAGCCCTCTATTGTGTTTCCATTTCGTGTGTACTATTTTTATCACCCTGGATATTTTCTACTGATCGATGCACCAGTTCCTTAATTTTCTATTTTGCTATGCCCAACATACTGCTGCACTGTCTTCTTGTATTCTCAAACTTGATTAATGCATTTGTCTGTTCTAAAATTACCATTTAATTCTTTTTCATAGATTCCAGTTCTCTCCTGAAAAAAATGTTATGGTCTATATCTCTGAACATTTTTTTCCTATTATTATGTTCAGTTAGCCAACATACAGTACATCATTAGTTTTTGATGTAGTGTTCAATGATTCATTAGTTGCGTATAACACTGGGTGTTGTATCTCTGAACATTTTAAGCATTTTTTGTTTTAATGTCTTACCTGCTATAATCATTGTCAGCATCCTCTGTGGGTGGTGGTTTTGTAATTTTCTCCTGGCTTTCAGTCCTATCATTTTGTTTCCTCAAGTGCTTAGTAATTTTGATTGAATGATAGACATTTACACAAGGAGAATATTTGAGTCCTCCCAAGGGTATTTACCTTGGCTTCTGGAAGGAGAAAATAGGTACATGATCATCCCTAGATTAATATATCCCAGTTAATGTGTTTACAATGATATGACTTTGAGCTTTAGGGCATGTGGGGCTAGTCCAGTTCCCGTTTTTCATTCCTTTTAAAATTCTGTTTATATGGGTTAGCCCTTCCAAGAGCCAAATCAAACAATTGGAGTTCAAGAAGCCTCCCTTCCTTGACAGACCCAGACTCCAAATTCTGTCTTCAAGAGGCTGACACAATCCATGCATAACTTCACATTCTGTTGGCTGCCTTTTCCAAAATAGACAATTTTAGGTGAAAAGTTGCCCTAAATGATGGGTCACAATTATCCAAGTTTCCTTTTTCATATTTTAGCCTCTCACTTCTGTACTGATACATATAAATTTAAATTTTTCTTGGTAAAAGCTGATCCACATTAGCTAATATGCTGTTAATTTAAGTGACAGTGCATTCCCTTTCTTTCATTTTTCTATTTTTGTTTTCATTCAAGACACACCCACATGGAACAATGCATTTTTTTTATGTCACAGGTTTTGTTGAAGTGATTAGAATAATCTATGTAACTACAAACCAATTTACAATTTAAAACATAATGTAAAACTTCACTTGAGTCATGGAATTTTGTGACAGGAGGTAGTATATGGTACTTTGACTTTATTTTGTAGATACACACAAAACAGATGGAGTATGAAGTGATTTTCCTAGTAATAGCATCACAATAATGGGAGATACAGAGAAATCCCTACTTGATTACCAAACCAGTGGTTTAACCTCAATGACAATTCATTCCAATTTCTTCTGTCCAAATAATTTTCTCCAGTTCACTGTTTCTAATACACACCTATCATCATTGGTAAAAAAAGACAACAGACAGGGACAGAGAGAAGGGAAAGTATGCCTAAGATTTTTTCAGCCTTTGGAAATTTTGAGCTTAAAAGAAAAGTACATGAGAAATATTTGCTATCCGTGTTCAATGATTACATCATCTATTCAATTTAAGGCTCTGTGATTAGATCCTCTATAAACCAAAATTACACAGTGAAAGCTTAAAAACAGTTAAGGAACAAGCTTTTGAAAAACCCCTTAGTACCTTTGATGATTAAAATGGCTCTACTTCATTTATAACTTTTTAAAAAATAATTTGAATTCTTGAAGCCTGTCAGGAATTTCTACATTAATAGAGAAGCATTAAAAAAAAGATGCCATGGGGCGCCTGGGTGGCTCAGTCGGTTAAGCGGCTGCCTTCGGCTCAGGTCATGATCCCGGGGTCCTGGGATCGAGCCCCACGTCGGGCTCCCTGCTCAGTGGAGAGTCCGCTTCTCCCTCTCCCTCTGCCTGCCTCTCTGCCTACTTGTGCTCTCTCTCTCTCTGTCAAATAAATAAATAAAATCTTAAAAAAAAAATAAAAAAAATAAAAAAAAGATGTCATACTCAAAGGTAACTGTCCTCTGCTCTGGATAAGTATAAATGATGTATAATTCAGGATTTAACATTTTATTTACATCTCTGTACTTAATGCTATTCAGAGTTCTAGGTGTATGAAAGCAGGGAACATAGACCACACCTCTCCAAAGAGGTGTCTTAACATTATATCATTAGTGTATAAAATATGTATTGTACAGATATGGGTCTATTTTTCTAAAGATGGCTATACAGACACAATCTTCTGTAAGAAACCATAGAAGAAACAAGATATTGTGCTGATGGCATTCTGAATTAGAAATGAATTATTTTTCCAAATACTTGGGTATTAAATTGGGAACATTAAGTTACTTCAACACCATTTTCCTCTGTATTCAGCTTGATGCCTAAAGCACACAGATACCAACCCATCACTTAGACGTTTCTCTGAGATAGTTTGAAATCACCTGCATTTAGATTATTTCTATCAACATCTCTGACCTTCCCTATGTACTGGCAAAGTTCAGGAGCATAGCCTCAAGTTCTAGTTCAATACAACCCCATAAGCACTGTGCTCTTTGTCCTTCTCCCTCAAGATCCCTACCTCTTCCCTTCCACCTAGCAGAATCACATTCAGTTGTGGATAAAAGCTTACTAAGATTTGAGGAACTTATGGCATGCACCAGGAACTCTCTATTTCCAAACTTTGCATTCCAACACAACCCTAGGATACTGTTTCTCAGCATATAATTGCTCATTAAAAAAAAAAAAGTGAGAAGTTGCTGTTGGAAGTTGAGATATCAAGAATTGTTATTGTTGTGATATGATGTGGTCACATGGGCTCTAGAAACTGGCAGCTTACCTTGGCTAAAGCTGTCCTCTAGATTAGTGAAAAGAGAATATGAAACTCGTATCTGGAGTAGTGTTTATAGCAATTGTTGTCAGACTGTCATATAGGGAAGCACAGGCAGATAATCATTTGTATATCCTTGCTCTATAATTCTGTATAGTTCTATAAATGCTCTATAGTCCTGTATGCTGACACAATTATTAGAAAGGATTATCTTTTTGTCAGAAGTGTGACTATATGGCTCAGTAATAAGGATTTTGCAGCTAGTATATTTTTCTCTGAAAATGTTGACTTAATTTTTCTTATAACTTAATTGCCCTCTAGATATTAGAACCAAGTTACTCAATATTTTATGTCTTTAAAATCTCATTATTTATAGAACTGTACACAAGTGGTCCAAAACAGTTATAACTATCAGCTGAACCAAGGAGCTATCCCATCAGGAGCTTATCTTCACAACACAGGCACTATGAAATTTGCCGTCTAAATTAAATTGTAATATTCATCCCATCTAATAATAATTGAAGTATGTCAAAATCACAGCCATTAGATATAATATTACATATGCATTGGTAACTTTGTTAATAGTTCAATTTCTTAGATACCATACATGCAATATGCATAATTACTTAGGTATAAATATAGATCAAAGGGACTATGAAAGTAAAAATGTTAAATTTCTCACTGGATTTATAAATCATTCTTAGTTGTTTTATTATAGTTTAACTCCTTTATTAAACTTACTAACTTCTTTTGATGGATATGTAGAGAGTCCTTATGTATGTCATTAGTGGAAGGAGAAAGTCTTATCTCTTTAAATTCAGAGTGCAGGCCACATAAAGTGTGCATATAGGATTAGACAATACTGGGAGTGGGACCAGTGGGACCAAAGTCTTCCTGTATCTGTGGGTGACTGATCTGACTGCTTCTTGCTGTACTGTTACAGCTTAAAACTTTAGAATGGACCAGAAGCTTCAATATAATCTTGGGAACATAATAAACCAATACTGGTGTCATGCATGGGCCAACAAGTATTGGACTAGATATTCAAGAAGACACAAGCAATTTAACAAGTATTTGTTGAACTAGCTTTATGCAGAGCATACAGTACAGTCTATAAAAGTTAGTTGAGAATTTTCCAAGATATTTTCAGATAATTCTTATCTCCTACAGTAGAAAATAATTTACAATCTCTCCTATTAAAGTTGATTATAAGTTAGCATTTTATAAAGGCAAATATAAGAAGGTAAGAGATTTATTTTTATGTTCAGTGTTCTGACAGGCTGTCAAATTCTCATTATTTTTGATGCTTAACCAAATGGGGAAATAATGTTTACCTCCATCCATGCTTAAGTCATAAACTCCATTGGTAACTTCAAGTGTGACCTAAACTCAGCCGTATCAATCCCAATACATATAAATGATGAACACTACAATTAAAAGGCAGAGCTTATTAGATAAGGCATGTCCAACTTTTTCCTGCTTGAAAAAAAAAAACTTTCACTATTAATATCTAAGTAGGTAAAAAGTATAAGAACGGACATGATAAACCATTCTAAACTCATCAAAATCAATCTGCTATAGCTACGTTGATAGGCAAAGTAGATTCCAGAAGAATATAACCCAAAAGGAAGGTCTTTTCATAAAGAGGTCAATTAATAAAAATGTAAAAATCCTAAACTTTATGTACATAACAGATCTTCAAAACACACAATACAAAAAACTGATAGGACTGCAAAGAGAAATAGGTCTTCCACAACTATAGTTGAACATTAATAGTACTCCCTGACTAACAAACAGAAAATCTTCAACTGTATGGTAGACTTCAATAACACAATCAACCTAACCTGCCCAAATATATAATTTTAGAACAATATACTCAGTAGCAGAATATCTGCATTCTTTTCAAGTGCATGGAACATTTACTGAGATAGACCATATCCTGGACCTTAACACAAGTCTCAAAATTAAAGGTATCAATTCAAACAAAATATGTTCTCTCACTGAAAAATAATTACAAATTATTAACAAGGAGCTCTGGAAAACGCTTAAGTAAATGGAAATTAAATAACACTACTAACTAACACATGGGTCAAAGCAAAATCAAGAAGGAAGTTAGTATTTTGAACTGAATGTAAATGAAAGCACAAAATATAACAATAAGTGGAACACCACTGAAGCCATACATAGGCAGAAATTCAGAAAATGAAACTCTATTAGAAAAAAGTCCAAATTCATGATCTCAACTTTCATTTTAAGCAACTAGAAAAAGAGCAAATCTAAATCAAAATAAACAGAGAAAAGGTAATATTGATGATAAGAGCAGATAAATAAAAAAAGCAGTGTTTTCCAAAACTGGCTCTTAGAGAAATAATAATCTGTTAAGACTCTAGTCAGACTGGCCAGGAATAAAGTAAAGATAAGACTCAAATTAACTACCAGATTAAAGGAAAATATAACTACAGATTATATTCTACAAAAATCGAGAACAAAGGGAATATTATGAACAACTGTGTGCCCATATATTCAACTCCAATGACTTGACACTGGCAAATTCCTTCAAAAACAAAAATTTGAACAGCTATATTACAGAAAATGAGTTTATAATTAAAAAAAAAAACTTTTACTCAAGGAAAGTGATAGGCCCATATAGCCCATATGATTTCAACTGGTGATTTCTACAAAACTTAAGTGGAAAAAAAATGGAATGAATACTTCCCAATCCATTTTTTAGGTCCCAAACTAGATATTATAAAGCAAACTATTCACCAATACTCTTCTTGAATATAGATTTAAAAACTCTAAAAAAAATAGCAAATAAAAAGATAAATGTATTTAAAAATATACATCATGGGGTGCCCAGGTGGCTCAGTCAGTTAAGCATCTGACTCTTGATTTCAGCTCAGGTCATGATCCCGGAGTCCTGGGATCAAGTCCCGCATCGGGCTCCCGGCTCTTGGAGAGCCTGCTTCTCCCTCTGACCCTATCCCCTCTCATGCTGTTTCTCTCTCTCTCTCAAATAAATAAATAAATAAAATCTTTAAAAACAAACAAACAAACAAACTACACACACACACACACACCATGGCCAGGAACACAAGTTAGGTTTTATATTTGAAGCTAAATCAGTACTATTCCACCATATTTACAAAATTAAGAAGAAAAAAATCAACACGATAATCTTAAACTCAGCAAAGACATTTGAAAAGCTCCAATATCCCTTCCTGATAAAAACTCCCAAAGTAGGAATAAAAGGGAACTTACTCAATTAATAAAGGAAATAATAATAAATCTGTAACTAACATCATAATTAATGGTGAGAAACTATGCTTACTTCCTAAGATCAAGAGAAAGACAATTTCTTGTACTGTATCTAACTTTGAACTGGGCATTTTAGGCAGTGTAATAAGTCATTGAAAAATAAAGACATTGGAAAGGAAGTAAAACTATCTTTATTTACAATTTTAATATACATGTATAACTATGTAGAAAATCTGATGCCATCTATAAAAAGTTACCAGGAGTATTAAGTGGATTAATAAGTTTGAAGGATAGGAGAAAAAAACTGTATTTCCATATACTCTAGCAAAGAGCAATTGAAAACTGAAATTTTAAAAAGTTTCAATAGTAATTTTGGATGTATTTGCTCATATCCAAAATATGAGATTCTTGGGAATCAATCTGACAAAAAGTATATATGCTCTCTTCACCAAATACTATAAAACATTGTTGAGATAAATTTAAGATACCCAAATACAAAAAGAGATATAAACTTTTTTTTTGAGTCTGGTAACTCAATGTTGTTAGTATGTCAATTCTCCCAAAGTTAATCTATAAATGCAATGCAATCACAATAAAAATCCCAACAGGATTTTTGTAGAAATTGATAAGGTAATTCTATAACTCATATGAAAATCCTAAAAAATTAGAATTAGCCAAAACAATTTGGAAAGAAGTAAACTGTAAAATTTTATCAGACTACAAGTTCTTAAAAGTTACAGTAATGTAGAATTGGCGTCAACATAGACAAGCGTATCAGTGAAAAAGGACAGGAAGTCCCGAAACAGACCCATGCATATACACAACTGACTTTTTACAAAGACTCAAATGCAATTCAGAGATCAAAAGACAATGTTTTTTCACAAATATTGCTAGAAAAGTTGTATGTTCATATGCAGAAGAATAAACTCTGCTCCCTATCTTGTACAATATACAAATATTAAAATGGATCATATACTCAAGGGTAAAATCTAGAGCTTTAACCTCTGGAAGCAAAGGAGGAAAAAAAATCTTTGAAATTCTGTTTGCAAAGATTACTTAGATACAATAATCCATGAAAGGAATAAATACAATAATCCATGAGAGGAATAAATTGGTAACATAGGCTTCATAAAAAATATTTTAGTTTTTATAACACATAGTTAAATAAAATGAAAAGTCAAACCACAGCCTAGGAGAAAATTTTTCCAAGTTATGTGTCTGATTAAAAGAACTGTATCCAAAATTCATAAAGAATGCTAAAACCTCAGGAGTAACACAACAACCTAATTAAAGGCAAACATTTGAACAGATATTTCACCAGAGAATATACATGGATGACAAAAAGTACATGAAAAGATACTCAACATGATTAGTCATTAGGCAAATACAAGTTAAATTTACAATGATATATACTACACCACACCTTCTAGATTGCCTAAAATAAAAATAAATAAACTGACAATACAGATAAATAAAAAAACTGTGGAAGGACTAGAACCCTCATACACTGGTGATGCCATTGCAAAATGTTACAACCACTTGGTGTAACAATTTAAGAGCTTTTCTTAAAAAAAAAATTATTTATTGAGAGAGAGTGTGTGGGGTGGGAAGGAGGGGCAGAGGTAGAGAGAGAATTGCAAACATACTCCCCACTGAGCCCAGAGCCCTACATGGAGCTCGATCCCACGACCCTGAGATCATGACCTGAGCTGAAATCAAGAGTTAGACACTTAACCAACTAAGCCACGCAGATGCCCTTACAGATTTATTTCTAATAAACACTGAAATGATATAAATGTTTATGATGTGATTATATTAACAAATTTTGCCATATATTTACATGAAAGATTACTGAGCAATAAAATATAAACAGTTGATATACATAGAAACA
This sequence comes from Leptonychotes weddellii, assembly GCF_054177405.1. Taxonomy (NCBI): domain Eukaryota; kingdom Metazoa; phylum Chordata; class Mammalia; order Carnivora; family Phocidae; genus Leptonychotes; species Leptonychotes weddellii. The sequence goes on from NC_138370.1 coordinate 7,494,227, forward strand.
TGCATAAATCTCAAAATATGGTAAAAGAAGCCACATGGTGTCAGTCTATTTATATAGGTTCTATATATGACAGAAGCAGTTCACTGGTTGCCTAGAGATGGAGGAGAAGGTATTACAAAGTGGTATGAGAAATTTTGGAGGACTGTGGACTCACTTTCTCTCTTGTTTTGATTTTATCACTGTATACATGTCAAATCTTATCACATGTTTTAAGTATATGCAGTTTATTGTATCTCAATTATACCTCATAAGTACCTGTAAAACTCATAGACCACTGTCCACGAAACTTATTCAATATGGAATGTATTAAAGATGAATACTATGAAGAAATCCAAGTGATAATAGTCAGTATTCTCTCCAGTTATACTAAGGGAAATAAACATGAATACTATTTTCTCAGTTTTATTAGATACTAAAAACCAGATGTAAACAAGTCTATACATTTGAAGGGGATTATGTAAATGTTTCAGTCTTATTAGGATTTTGTTTGATCTTCAAATTCAGAGTAAAACTATCTTTGCAAGTACTCAAAAATGTTTCTCAACTGACCACAAAGAAGACATGGTGGCAATGTAATATAATCTGGAGCGAAGGAGAGACTACTGAGAAGAGAATGTTCACAATAATTTTTATAATCATCTGAAAATAAAAAGTACATTACAAAACTTTCATTTAACTCATGAACTCTGTCAATGTATAGATATAGATTTCAAATTAAGGGATTTTGAAAAACAAGAGAAGGAAAGTTATTTATTTTGGTCCAAGAGAGCTAGAAGATTGTTTGAATCTTACACGCAAATTTTAAGATGTTTGCGGTTCAAATAAATCAAGCTTACTGTACAAAAGTATCAGAGAAAGACATGTATCATATGATCTCACTGATATGAGGAATTCTTAATCTCAGGAAACAAACTGAGGGTTGCTGGAGTGGTGGGGAGTGGGAGGGATGGGTGGCTGGGTGATAGACATTGGGGAGGGTATGTGCTATGGTGAGCATTGTGAATTGTGTGAGACTGTTGAATCGCAGACCTGTACCTCTGAAACATATAATACATTATATGTTAAAAGAAAAAAAAACAAAACAAAAGAAGAAGATAGCAGGAAGGGAAAAATGAAGGGGGGGAAAATCGGAGGGGGAGACGAACCATGAGAGACAATGGACTCTGAGAAACAAACTGAGGGTTCTAGAGGGGAGGGGGTTAGGGGGATGGGTTAGCCTGGTGATGGGTATTAAAGAGGGCATGTACTGCATGAAGCACTGGGTGTTATATGCCAACAATGAATCATGGAACACTACATCAAAAAACTCATGATGTAATGTATGGTAATTAACATAATAAAAAAAAGTTGGAAAAAAACTATACTGGTAATAGCTATAGCAAAATCAAACTATGATCCCTTAATCCAAACCCAATTTTGTTTATGTATACCATTTGAAATTTACTGCTGTTTTGGCAGAAGTTAAAGAATCTGTAAAAAAAAAAAAAAAAAGACCAAAGGCAGAGAAAGGAAGAATCCAATGACCCTAAAAATGTCATGAGAAAATAGCTCTACAAAAACTACTTACCAGATAGTGCATGAAATGAGAGATGATGGTTTACCTTTAGACATTTTTTTGTTCCTGGGAGACCAGAAGAATCCATTATATTTGCTCTTCTTGTAGGAACATATCGGCTTCTTTTTTTTTTTTTCAGTACAATTTTTTTTTTTT